>NW_017671240.1:223928-330028 GCF_001879085.1 Nicotiana attenuata
CGGACGCGGATCACCTACAATTTTTTCGAGCCATCAAAAATGATCTACGGAACCATAGTCACCCCTCCGCCACGACTATTCCTTGTTTTTTGGCGTTTTACGGCCATAAAGCTAGAATTCCACCCTATTTCCAAATTTTTGGTGCTATAGCTCACACCATCCGTATGGTCCCGGGCTCCCGGACCTGGATCGTCTACAAATTTTTTGGCCCATAAAAATGACCTAAGGAACCGTAGTCACTACCTCGCCACAACCGTTATTCCTTTTTTGGCATTTTACGGCCATAAAACTATTCCGCCCTATTCACAATTTTTTGGTGCTATAGCTCACGCCTTCCACACCCGGGCCCCCGAACCTGAATCACCTAATTTTTTTTTCAGGCCATCAAAGACGAACTAAGGAACCATAGTCACCACCCTACCATGACCGTTCCTCATTTTTAGTGTTTTACGGCCGTAAAACTAGATTTTCGCCCGACTCCAAGATTTTTGTGTGCTAGCCCACGGCTTCCCCGTGGGCCCGGCCCACAAGACCCAAATAGCATAAAAGATTTTTCGGCCATAAAAAACGACCTAAGAACCATAGTCACCACCCAACCATAGCCTTTCCTCATTTGTTAGAGTTTTACGTCCATAAAATTTGAATTCTGCCTGATTCCTAGATTTTCGTGTGCTATAGCCCACGCCTTACCCATGGGCCCGGGCCCCCAGGTTCCGGATAGCCTAAAATCTTTGTAGGCAATAGAAAGTGACCTAAGATCCATAGTCACCACCCCACTATGACTGTTCCTCCTTTTTTGGCGTTTTATGGCCATAAAAATGGAATTTTGCCTGATTTCTAGATTATCGTGTGCTATTGCCCGCGCCTTCTGCATTAGCCCGATCCCCCAGACCCGAATCGCCTAAAATTTTTTTGGGACATCAAAAATAACCTAAGGAACCATTGTCGCTGCCCCACCATGACCTTTCCTCGTTTTTGCCGTTTTACAGCCATAAAATTGGAATTCTGCCCGATTCTAAGATTTTCGTGTGCTATGGTCCACGCCTTTTGCATGGGCCCGAGCCCTCGGACCCGGATCCGCTAAAATTTTTTTGGGTGATAAAAAATGACATAAGCAACCATATTCATCGCCTCGCCATGACCGTTCCTCATTGTTTTGCATTTTACGGCCATAAAACTGGAATTCTGTTGATTCCCAAATTTTCGGGTGCTATAGCCAACGCTTTCTGCATGGGCCCAGGCGCCCGAACATGAATCGCCTAAAATTTTTTGGGCCATCAAAAATGACCTAAGGAACCATAGTTACCGCCCGCCTTGATCATTCCTCGGTTTTTGGCATTTTACGGCCATAAAATTGAAATTGCGCCCGATACCTAGATTTTCGTGTGCTATATCCATGCATTCCGCTTGTGCCCGGTCGTCCATGCCAGGATCGCCTAAAAATTTTTTGGGCCATCAAAAATTACCTAAGGAACCATTGACACTACCCCGCCATGACCATTATTTTTTGACATTTTACGGCTATAAATCTGGAATTCCGCCCAATTCCCAAATTTTCATGTGCTGCCCGTGGGCTGGGGACCCCGGACCCTGATCGTCTAAAAATTATTCGAGTAATAAAAAATGACCTAAGGAACCATTTTCATCGTCCCTCCATGATCGTTCCTCGTTTTTTGGCATTTTACGCCCATAAAACTAGAATTCCACTTGATTCACAGATTTTCGTGTGCAATAGCCTACGCCTTCCGAACGGGCCCGGGCCCTCGGATCCGAATCGCCTAAAAATTTTCTAGGCCATGATAAAAGACCTAAGTAACCACAGTCACACCCCAGCCATAACCGTTCCTCATTTTTTTGGCATTTTACGGTCAATAAACAAGAATTCTACTTGATTTCCATATTTTCGTGTGCATAGCCCACGCATTCCGCCTGGGCCCGAGCCACCTGATCCGAATTGCATAAAATTATAATGGGCCATCAAAAATAACCTAAGGAACTATAGACTCCGCCCGCCATGATCACTCTTCTTTTTTTGGTATTTTATGGCCATAAAACTGGACTTCCGCCTGATTCCCAGATTTTCATGTGCTATAGCATACTCTTTCCGCTTGGATCCGGTCCCCCGCGGCCCGGATCACCTAAACTTTTCCATGGCCATCAAAAAAGACCTGAGGAATCATAGTCACCGTTGCTCCATAGCTCCCTCGGCAAAACTGGTATAAAGTTGAGCCAAAAGATCTCGATTCAAGATAAATTAAGCGTTCATCGTTTTTTGGTATTTTACGGCCATTAAACTGGAATTTCGCCTAATTCCCAAATTTTCGTGAGCTATATCCCACTCCTTGCGTATGGGATCAGGGCCCAGACCTGGATCGGCTAAAATTTTTTCGGACCATCAAAATCTACCTAAGGAACCATAGTGACCACCTCGCCATGACCCTTCCTCGTTTATTGCCATTTTGTGGCCATAAAACTAGAATTTCGGTCGATTCCCAAGTTTTGTGTTTTATAACCGACGCCTCCGCATGAACCCTGGCCCCCGGACCTGGATAGCTTAAAATTATTTCGGGCCATATAAAATGACCTAAAGAACCATAGTCACCAACTCGCCATGACCGTTCCTCATTTTTTGGCGTTTTACGGCTATAAAACTGGAATTTCGCACGATTCCCAGATTTTTGTGTGCTATAGTCCACGCCTTCCGCACGGGCTCGGGCTCATGGACTTGGATTGTGTAAAAATATTTCAGGCCATCAAAAACAACCTAAGGAACTATAGTCACTGCCCTGCGATGACCGTTCCTTATTTTTTGGCGTTTTACGGCCATAAAACTGGATATCTACCCGATTCCCAAATTTTCGTGTGCTATAGCCCACGCCTTCCGCATGGGCAGGGTCCCTAGACCCATATCCCCTAAAATTTATCCGGACAACCAAAAAATGACCTAAGGAACCATATTCACTGCGCCCATGACCATTCCTTATTTTTGGCATTTTACTGCCATAAAACTAGAAGTTTGCCCAATTCCCAGATATTTGTGTGCGTTCGGCATGGGCCTGGGCCGCTGGACCTGGATTGCCTATAATTTTTCTGGACCTTCATAAACGACCTAAGGAACCATATTCACTACCTCGCTATGACCATTCCTAATTTTTTGGCACTTTACGGCCATAAAACTAGAATTCTGCCCGATTCCCACATTTTCGTGTGCTTTAGCCCATGCCTTCCACATGGGCCCAGGTTCCGGTACCCGAATCGCCTAAAAAATTTCGGTCCTTAAAAAATAACCTAAAGAATCATAGTCACCGCCCCTCCATGAACGTTCCTCGTTTTTTGGCATTTTACGGCTATAAATCTTGAATTCTGCCCGATTTTTAGATTTTCGTGTGCTATATGGTCCACGCATTATGTATGGGCCCTGGACCGGATCGCCTAAAATTTTTCCAGGCCATCAAAAATTACCTAAGAAACCATTGTCACCGCCCAGCCATAACCGTTCCTCGTTTTTTGGCGTTTCACGTCTGTCGCGCCCCCTTTTTTCGCGAAATCGGGTTTCGACAATTTTTGGATAAATCCTTTTTGTGAGGGTAGAGAATTAGAATTGAAAGAGTCTCCACCTAACGGATTAAGGTGTGTTAGGAAACCTAGAGCAGATAACTCATGTTACCAGTTTACATCACCAGAGATCGGGTAAGGGCTCAAAATTACCTCGAGGGGAAGGTGTTAGGCACCCCTCAAGGTCCACAACGGTGGGTCCCAGCTGAACTTAACTTATGAATTAGTCTGATAAAGAAATGAGAGGATTATTTAATAGGGATGGGGGGGGGGTCCTAAATGTTTTAGCCTAAAGGATCACCCCGTGCAACATAAATAATACTTTGTAACTCCCTCGAGTCAGGGTGCTACTCATATTATTCGGCGGGCACAGACTATCATCTCCTACTACCCGATTACTATCTTTAAGTTGTTACCTAAAGTGCTCTAATTGATTCTAGTTCGATTCCTATGCGTGCACTACCCATCCCTTACCTATCGTCCTGGAGGCATTAGGACTTCTATTTGGGATAGTTCTAGACTAAGCCTAGGTTCCTCAAAAATTTAGAAGACTAGGAGACAAACAAAACACGTTAGGACTTGAAAATACAAAGCAAATATGGGCTCATGTTAACCTCCGCACATAAACAGCAAATGCACGCAATTGATTAGAAGGTTTTTATTAATCTGTAGAATCCTATAGACAGGATATCTATGTGAGAAAATAGGCGAGTGTCGCGCCCCCTTTTTCCTCCTTCGCAGAGAAGTTCGGGTTTCGACATCCATGGGGAGAACAACCCTTTTCCTTTTGGAATTGGGTATTTGAAGAGTCGCCGCCTAATGGATTATGGTGCGTTAGGGCACCTAGAGTAATTAACTCATGTAACTAGTTTGCATTACCAGAGATTAGGGTAAGGGCTCGAAATAACCTTGAGGGGAAGGTGTTAGGCACCCCTCGCGGTCCACAATGGTGGGTCCCGGCCGAACTTAAACTATATGAATTAGTCAAATAACAAGTAAGCAAATATTTGCAAATAAAGTAGCTTTCCCATCTAAATGCATATATGGTCAAGGAAATTCAAATAGTGAAGATAAAAGAGGTTTGGACAGCTTATACATGTATAAGTAAAGAAAAGGAAATTTGGAGAATTTAAACATATACGGGAATTGGGAAAGGGAAGTCCTAAGTTGATTAGCCTACAGGATCATACCCATGCCATGCCCGGTAATCACTCCTCAATGAAAGGGGATACACGTGACATTAGCGCACAGTCATCATATCCTTTTACTACCCATTACCCCCCTAGTGGTTATAAGTGAGTTTAATTAACGACCTCTAAGCGTGCTGCTACCCGTCCCTTCCTTGTGGTCCTGGAGGAATTTGGGACCTCTAAATCTAGACAGTTTTAGACAGCCTATGGTTTATAAAAGGTAAAAATCTAGGCGACAAGCAAATAATATATAGGACAAGAAAATAAAGACAAGCAGTTAGAAGGCTCACATTTACCTACGCACGTATGTAGGCAAACAAATAGCACGTCTAAAACACAGGTTTTGAAGAAAGTTCGGAAATCCTAAGAACATGGTATCTAGATGAAAGTTATAGATGTAGAATCCTAGCCAGTTTGCCTACTGGTTTTATAGCCTGTTAAGCCTGGATAGTTTCACACATAAACATAGTTGGTTTTAATTTTAACGCCCTAAGGTTTTCCGAAGTGTGTATGTGCAGTCACAATTCTGGAAAAATATTTCAAAGTCATTTATCCTATAGGCATGCTTTCTAGTGACATTAATTAACACATCGCTGAGGACTATTAAAGAAACGAGTAGGATAATTAATTAAACTTATTCAGAACCTATAGGCGTGAGTTCTAATTAAATTGATTTTAGATCCTATAGGCATGATTTCTAATTAAAAACTGATTTTAGATCCTATAGGCATGATTTCCAAAGAGACAGATTTGAATATAGGCCGTAATAAAAACTGATCCTTAGTTATTTTATTCCCTATAGGCATGGTGTCTAATCATGCAAAATAAAGCAGGCAGAACTTACTTGAACCAAAGCAAAACCCTATAGGCATATTATCTAACAAAACACATTTGAACCAAAATGAACCCTATAGGCACGTTATCTAACAGAACACATTTGAACCAAAATGAACCCTATAGGCATGTTATCTAACAGAACACATTTGAACCAAAGTGAACCTTATAGGCATGTTATCTAACAGAACACATTTGAACCAAAGTAAAACTATAGGCATGTTATCTAACAGAACACATTTGAACCAAAGTAAACCTATAGGCATGTTATCTACCCAACTTTACCCACAGTATACAACTACCCTCCCTTTTCACTAGCCACCCCAATATCTGTTACAATTAATTATTACAGACCAATGATTGAATAAAATTACATAAATAAAATATAGATTAATCTATAGGGAGCCTAAAGTAGGCCCAAAGCAAATCCTGGTGTACCAAGCCTTCACTAGTCTCAAATGCCCAAGATTCATTGCCACATTTGTGTCCAGATGTGTCAGAGTTCCCTAAGGACCTCAAGGATCCCAAGCAGTGCTCACACCCAGACTTTCTCAAATAAAGACTAATTATGTGCAATGTGGAAGAGCCAACCCTGATATGCCAGAGTTCAGAGAGATCTCAAGGGTCTCTAAGCAGTACACATACCAGAGGGGCATGACTTAATAACCTAAGAATAAGTGAGAGTTCTTGAAAGAGTTTTGGTAAACAGTATGGAGAGGATTCTTAGAAGTAAATAGATTTTTGAAAAACCAGTACTGATTTGGAGGTAAAAACAGCTTGAGAAAAAGTATGAGAAACACTTTCAAGTCAAATACAAATCACAGAAACAACCATTATTCAGAAACACTTGGCAAGCAGGTTCCACACAAGGAAAGAGGGGTTGGGGACACAGAGTACACCTTAGTGTATAGTGGAGCACATAAACAACAGGGCGCATAGAATTCTCAAGGGGTACTACAGAACTAATAGGTTAGATATAGTGTAAGTCATTGAAACATGAAGCAAAGATCACAGCAGAAACATGTTGAAGACAACACAACTAGAGTTACCTTGGAGAGACTAGATAACTTAGCAGGAGTAAGGCAGAACAGGCAAGGACTTAAATGGACAGACTAGGCAAGTATGAACAAGTGTAGACATGCTAATCACGCACTTAATCAAAACAAAGTTTAGGCATGCTAGAAAAACAGTAGTCAGGCAAGCAGGCTAATCACATATGAAACAAGACAGTGTTGGACATGTTTAACAAGAGAGTGAGCAGGCAAGTAAAGTAAAGACATGCTAATCACATATTGAACAAGGTGTATTAGGCATGCTAGATAAGTAGTAGACAGAAGCAGGAATGAACTCAAGACTGATGAACTAAGGCAGTAAATAAACACATAGGTTTAGATTCTAAAATTTAATCAGAGGCATACCAGTTAGGGAAAGAGAACACAAGATGTAAGATAGGTGCTGTGCTATTTCAAGCCTTGGCTTACAGCCGGCAAGACTAATGAAGATCACAAGTAGCAGGAAGAACATAGAGCTTTTTAGACTGTAAGAGTAGTGGTGAACTAATGTTCGTCTCTAAGAAGTTAAATAAAAGAGTTTATATAGTAGTCCAAGAGTGGAGCAAATAAGGTAAAGTAATCAATAATCAGCAATTAAGGGATCTCAAAATCAATCAAAGAGGTTCAACATAGTCTTCTGCTTTAACTGAGGAAAATTAGCCAACGGTAATGAGATGAATTAGTTAAGGCAAGAGGTTCGATCAGACTGAGTAAAGAAGTAAAGAATCAGAGGCCTTATTAAGGAAAGGAGTTCAAATCAAACTAAATAAAGAACTTCAGAATAAAATAATCAAGGGTTTAACTAAGGAAAGAATCATGTAAAGAATCAGTAAACATACAGTAGTCAAATAAGGCAATAACGACCAATTAAGGTCATAAACATGGAAATAAGCAAGAATCATGCACACGAAATTCTGACAGAGCAAATTACTCAACAATTCGGGAAAGAACATATCAAGTCTCATAAACAAAATAGGTTGAGTAAAACTTTTAGGAACACAGAGAATTTAGACGGAAAATAATTCAAAGCCCTAATTTGAAAACGCTTAAAGAAGGAAAACAACCATGGAAAACTTGAAAGCATGTTAACACACAGAGGTTTGAACAAACAGAAATCATAGAAATCAAAACCAGAAATAATGTAGTGTTTAAAAACCGGTTAGTAGTAGAGAAGTAAAAGAACCTAAAAGAATAGCCATGGAAGTTTGAGAACACTTCAGATACCCAGAGGTTCGACCAACAAACAACAAGAAAAACAAACCCTAATATAACAAAAGGCTCCAAAATCGATTAATCAGTAGAGAAATAAAGGAACCTTAAGGAAAAATCAATGACGAACTCAAATCGCTCCAGATCTACAAGGATCTGGACGGATCCAAGTCCAAATGCTAGGTTTCAAAGAAAAGGAGAGGGTAAAGAGAATCTGGCCCTTGAATCAAATATTTGAGCCGTGAAACTTTGATAGAAAGCACTCACAGACCATAGACAGGCTCTTTGAAGAGTTTTGAATGAGATTTGGACCAGATCTCTTCGAGGTCCTTCCACGAAACCACACAATCGAGAAACCAGGGGAGATAGGAGACAAGCAGAGGCCTCGTGCAGCCATGCAAAGCCATAGATCGGGTAGGAATCAAGGGGATTAAGGCTGGTTCTGAGTGGCGGCGGATAGGGTTAAGTTTGGTTTCAGAGAGAATTGGAGAGGAAAGGGTTTCAAGGGCGGCGGGTGTAAGCAAATGGTTAGGGTTTGGTGGTCATTGGGTCTAAAAAGGCAAGTGGTGATGGTGGCCGTTGATCTCTGTGATCAACGGCCAGGATTAAAAGGGTTTGGAGCCGGGTTGGATGATATGGGTTTGGGCTGGGTAGATTTGGGCTGGTTTGGATTTAATTGGGATTGGGGGGTGTGTTTAATTTTGGCTAAAATCCGAAAATAAGAGGGCCATTTATTAAATGCCCATTTAATTGATAAAATAATTTTTAAAAATAATTAATAGGTTGTAAAAAAATGATTTTCATGCCTGGAAATATTTTAAAAAATATAAGAGGATATTTTCTGGTAAAATCATGTAATAATGCATGCATAGGCTATAATTGCAAAGTAATTGCAATTGCACCCTAAAAATACAAATGTGACTATTTGCAATAATTGAAACTAACAAATGCAAATGATAAAACTAAGCCACAAAAAATTATTATAAAACTATTGGTTATGCAATCAGTGATTGTTTTAGTCACGACCCGGATTTTCCACCCTCGGGAATCGTGATGGCGCCTACTAATGAGAGCTAGGCAAGACAATTGTTCCAATTATTTAACCATTTTCAGTTTTAATCCCGTAACAATTATGAATAAACATTATGTAAACAGCGGGAATAATAAGGCAGAAGAATGAAATGTAACAATTCAATAATAATACCGATACTAATCCATACACATAAGCTACCTAGAATTGGTCTCACAATCTCACAGACTGTCTAAGAATACTGCAAATAAGTTTTGAATAGAATTACACGAATCTGTCTCTGAATAAGTATAAATAGAAAGAAAATGATAGAAGGAGACGCCAAGGCCTGCGGACGCCTGCAGGACTACCTCGGGTCGCCTGACGGTCTGGAAGCAGCAACCTCACTATGGTCCAAAAGCTGCAGCACCGGGATCTGCACACAGTGCACAGTGTAGTATCAGCACAACCGACCCCATGTGCTGGTAAGTGCCTAGCCTAACCTCGGCGAAGTAGTGACGAGGCTAGGACCAGACTACCGAATAAACATGTGCAGTTAAATCATATACAGCGAAAAAGTAAAGACAGAAATTTACAGGTAAACATAGGAGGGGGAAAACATGCTGCGGGGGAAATCAAGTAACAACAGAAAATCAATAAATAACCGTAAGGAACACCATAACTCAATTATCAACAAGAATCAGGAAATCAAAGACAAGTGCACGGAATCACCCTTCGTGCTTTTACTCTCGTCCTCACCATAAGAATCAAAATAATCGGCACGGCATCACCCTTCGTGCTTTTACCTCACATAATCATGGCACAGAATTATCCTTCGTGCATTATCACTCATATCATGGAACGGCATTGTACATCATGCGGCACGGCATCACCCTTCGTGCTTTAACCTCACAATATTGGCACTGCATCACCCTTCGTGCATTAGCACTCTCTCACAAATATCATGCACGGCATCACCCTTCGTGCTTTTACACTCTTCCTTACCCAAACAACAATCACAAGCAATAAGGGCAAGGGAATCAATAAAATCACAACAAAATACCGGCAAGGGAACAATAGTATAACAACAATATCCCGGCAAGGGAAACAATATCAAAGGCAATAACATCCCGGCAAGGGAGATAATATCAAAAGCAATAACATCCCGGCAAGGAGACATTCATAAACCTCTTCTCTTTTCCACAATTACTTCACAACTCATTTCACAAGTTGAGCCAGTGCTCTACAATGTTCAATTACCAATAATACTTCCACAAATCAATTCACAACTTGAGCCAACGCTCTACGTTGTTCAATTACCAATAATACTTCCACAAATCAATTCACAACTTGAGCCAACGCTCTTCAATGTTCAATTACCAATAATACTTCCACAAGCCTTGTTCAACAATAAATATCATCACATAAAGTATAAACAAATACGTAATGGAGTCACATTTATCAAAGTATAAGACTCACAGGCATGCTTGACACCGACGTATAGATACTAGTCACCATGCCTATACGTCGTACTCAATAATTAACACATAGCAAATAAGACACAACTCCTGATACCTCAAGCTAAGGATAGACATAACACTTACCTCGATGCCACCAACACAATTCAAGCCTCAACTACCGCTTTACCTCTTGTTTCCACCACCAATTCGCTTGTATCTAGCCACAATTTAATTAATACTATTAATAAATGCTAAATGAATCAATTCTAATGCATAAAAATAGGTTTTCAAATAGTTTCCCCAAAAAGCCAAAAATTGACCCTGGGCCCGCTTGGTCCAAACCCGAAATTCGGACCAAAACCCGACTACCCATTTACCCCCGAGCCCGGATATATAATTGGTTTTGGAATCCGACCTCAATTTGAGGTCTAAATCCTCAAATTTCAATATTCCTAAGTTCTACCAAAACTCCCAATTCCACCATGAAAACCCTAGATTCTAGAATGAAATCTTGTAAAAAGAAGTTAAGGAGTGAAAGAAATGAGTTTAAAATCGCTTACTTGTATTTTGGGGAAGAAAGAGTGTTTGAAAAATCGCCTCTTATGTTTTAGGTTTTTGAAAAATGAAAAATGGCCGAAAAGGCTCGCTTATATATATCCCTTAGATCCTCACCACTGACCGCATAAAAAGGATCGCGGCCGCGGAGCTCCACTGCGGACCGCAAAATATCGAGCGCGGCCGCGAAGACTGGCCTTGCTCACCGCGGACCGCATAAATCCCACCGCGGTCCCCCACCGCAGACCGCAAAGATTGGCTTCAGAGACCTGCAACTTCTCTGAACCTGCAACAGTTATTTTCTAAGTCTAAATGCACTCTGTGGCCTATCCAAAACTCACCCAAGCCCTCGGGGCTCCAAACCAAACATGCACGGAAGTCCAAAAATGTCATACGGACCTGCTTGTGTGATCAAATCATCAAAATAACATCAACATCTATGAATTAAACATCAAATTCATGAAATCACTCAAGAACATCAAAATTACTATTTTCTCAACTATAGGTCCGTTTTATACCAAACCAATTCCGATCTTTACCAAATTTTACAGATTCAACTTAATCATTATTTTAAACTTGTTCCGGGCTCTAGAACAAGATACGGGCCCGATCCCATCAAGAAAATGCATCAATTCACTTCTAAAAATCTTTATATTTTCCAGAAAACAATTTTCTTTAAAAATTCATTTCTCGGGCTTGGGACCTCGGAATTTGATTCTGGGCATACGCCCAACTCCCATATTTTACTAGGGACCTTACGCGACCGTCAGATCACGGGTCTGGGTCTGTTTACCAAGAATGTTGACCAAAGTCAACTTTATTCAATTTTAAAAGCCAATTTCCATATTCTACTTAGTTTTCACATAAAAACTTTCCGAAAATGTGCCCGGACTGTGCATGCAAATCGAGATGAGACAAATAGAGGTTTTTAAGGCCTCGAAACACAGAATTTACTTTTAAAATGAGTGATGGCCTTTTGGGTCATCACAATTCTATAAATAAAATGCTGGGAGAAATTAATTAAAATATTTTTAAAATATAGAAATTGTATAAAAAAAAATACTAATTGATGCCAATGCATAGTTTTAAAAATGTTATAGGAAAAAATTGGGTATCAACAACTGCCCTCTTTACCCGGGAAGGATGAAAGAGTTTTCGGGTAAAGAAATGATGGCCAATTTTGATCGGATGGGATGTTTCGAAAGATAAAGGCCGGACTCTGGTCTTTGAGCTGCCTACATATCCCTGGTTTTATAGGTATCAGGCCATGTGTAGTTTTGGATCCATTGGCGGAATATACCGATGAAGTCTTTGCAAGAACGGACACGAGATTTCGGAATAGGTGGTTATGATGAGTGGTCAAGTTTGAGATAGTTGAAGGAACTGGAGCGAGGTCGCTCCTGCTGGGATAGCGGTTGCTTACCGATTGCCTGCAGATAAAGAGACGCTACAAACATGTATTTGTGCGAAAATACAAACATGATGCAGATTCCCTTTGGACCATGAAAGTTGTCTTCGGGCGGTTAAGGATGACGTCCTCAGACCATGATGTCCTGAGCCATGAATTGTTCAGTGAGGGATTCACGGGCCATGAAATGATGTTCTCGGGCCATGAAGATGGTGCCTCCGAATCATGACGCCTTTGAATAATGATATACAAATTTGAGAGATCCTCAGGCCATGGCATGGTGTCTTCCGGCTATGAGAATGATGCCTTCAAACTATGACGCCTTTGGACAGATTGGCGATATTTCAGCCCGTGAGATGCAATAATATGATGTTAACAAGACAAGGCTTAGTCTTGTGAAATGAAGGGCAGAGCTTAGCCCGATAGGAAAGCAAATATATAGTACCAGAGTAGAGCAATATTTATGCAAGGAGGAACAGTGTTTAGTCCCATGCAAATGGGGAGGCAGGGATTAGCCTCATGCTGATATGGAGGCAGGGATTAGCCTCATGCAGATAGGGAGGTAGGGATTAGCCTCATGCAAATATGGAGGCAGGGATTAGCCTCATGTAGATGTGGAGGCAGGGATTAGCCTCATGCAGATATGGAGGCAGGGATTAGCTCATGCAGATATGGAGGCATGGATTAGCCTCATGCAGATATGGAGGCAGGGATTAGTCTCATGCAGATATGGAGGGAGGGATTAGCCTCATACAGATATGGAGGCAGGGATTAGCCTCATGCAAATAAGGAGGCAAGGATTAGCCTCATGCAAATGGAGGCAAGGATTAGCCTCATGCAAATATAGAGGCAGGGATTAGCCTCATGCAAATATGGAGGCAGGGATTAGCCTCATGCAAATAAGGAGGCAGGGATTAGCCTCATGCAAATATGGAGGCAATGATTAGCCTCATGCAAATAAGGAGGCGGGGATTAGCCTCATGCAAATATGGAGGCAAGGATTAGCCTCATGAAAATGTGGAGGCAGGGATTAGCCTCATGCAGAATGCGGGACAGGGCTTAGTCCCATGCAAAGAACAAATAGCAAATAAGGGTAAAATGTTTCTTCATTGGGGATACGTCCAGTGTCTGGTGGCCCGTTCGATAATGATTTTGCTTTGTGTACCTATGTTTGCGAATGCTATCGCTACGTCAGATGTGCCTGCGCTCGAAGAAAAATTGTAAGTTCTGTAAGGGAAGGTTGGTTCGTGCCTTTGTCTGCTGGCTTTGCTATGCTCCATTCCAGAGGCCTCGTTTGATTTCCCTGGGTAACACTTGACTATACGAAAATAGAGTTTTCAAACATATGCTATTATTGATAAAAATAGAGTTATTTAGAAACATATTAAAATATCAAGTAATTTTAGATGAACTAGTGACTGTAACACATTTTAGAGACACTGCAGCTTTCTTATGTTAGAATTTTGAGGGTCCTCCTCAAAATTCTGCCCCTGTTTGGTAGATGATCCTTCGGCCTTTTGCGGGTAATGAGCCTTGTTGACCCTTATTCGGAATTTTGAGAATCCTTCTCAAAATTCTGCCCCAATTTCTCAACCGATTTCTGACTGTCTGGCATATGTTGGCGTCGGCTGTACTAGCTCCGAAATTTTGAGGGTCCTCCTCAAAATTCTGCCCCAGTCTCTGATCTTACGGGAAAATGGAAATTTTATTATGATATGACCGAACCCACAGGGCTGCCTACGTATCCCCTCTCAAACGGGAATCAGGTCAAGTGTAGTTCAATTATATCAAATGAGGAAATGTAATTAGTCTAAGCATACTGTCTCTTGACTGCATCTGAATTGGTTGGTTTTGGCCAGACTTCTCTGCCCATTTCTGCAAGTATGAGAGCTCCTCCTGTTAGCACCCTGTGAACCATATAAGGACCTTGCCAGTTGGGAGAGAATTTCCCTTTGGCTTCATCTTGATGTGGGAAGATCTTCTTCAGCACCAGCTGCCCTGGTGCAAATTGTCTTGGTTTGACTCTTTTATTGAAAGCTTTGGACATTCTGTTCTGATAAAGCTGACCATGATATACTGCATTCATTCTTTTCCCGTCTATAAGGGCCAATTGCTCATAGCGGCTCTTTATCCATTCTGCATCGCTGAGTTCAGCTTCCTGTATGATTCTTAAAGACGGAATCTCTACCTCGGCTGGGATGACAGCTTCGATACCATAAACCAGCATATAAGGAGTTGCCCCGGTTGATGTGCGAACTGTAGTGTGGTACCCCAACAGAGCAAAAGGTAGCTTCTCATGCCATTGCTTATGGTTTTCTACCATCTTCCTTAGTATCTTCTTGATGTTTTTGTTGGCGGCTTCTACGGCTCCATTCATCTGAGGTCTATAGGCTGTGGAATTATTGTACTTGATTTTGAAAGTTTCACACATGGCTTTCATCAGATCACTATTGCGATTGGCGGCATTATCAGTGATAATGGACTCGTGAACTCAGAACCGGCAAACAATACGATCCTTGACAAAGTCTGCGATGACTTTCTTGGTTACAGCTTTGTAGGATGCAGCCTCTACCCATTTTGTGAAGTAATCAATGGCTACCAGAATAAACTTGTGCCCATTTGAAGCGGTGGGCTCGATAGGACCGATGACATCCATTCCCAAGCGGCGAATGACCAAGGTGAGCTTGTTGCATTGAGCTCATTTGGCGGCACTTTTATCATATCGGCATGCACTTGACATTGGTAACATTTGCGGACATACTGGACGCAGTTTGTCTCCATAGTCATCCAAAAGTATCTGGCCCTAAGTATCTTCTTGGCCAAGACGAAACCGTTCATATGCGGGCTGCAGGTCCCAACATGTATCTCCTCAAGTAGCTTAGAAGCTTCTTTTGCGCTGACACATCTTAGCAATCCCAAATCAGGAGTTCTACTGTACAAGTTTCCTCCGCTGTGGAAGAAGTGATTGGACAATCTGCGGAGCGTGCGTTTTTGAATGTGGTTCACATGCTCCGGATATTCTCCTTTTGCCAAATACTCTTTGATGTCATGGAACCAAGGTTTTCCATCTGTTTCTTCTTCAACGTAGGCACAATACGCCGGCTGATTATGAATTCTCACTGGGATAGGATCGATGAAATTCTTCTCCGGGTGCTGTATCATAGATGACAAGGTGCCAAAGCATCGGCAAACTCGTTCTGAATTTTGGGAACATGATGAAACTCTATCTTCGTGAACCTTTTTCTCAAATCCTGCACATGGTGTACGTGGTATAGGCACAGAAGTCATGCCTCAACTTCTGGGTTGTCCATGTCAAAGCACAGCAAGTGCATTCCAACAGAGAGTACCGTGCTTCGTAAGGTGTGAACTTTTTACTCAAGTAGTATATGTCTTGCTCCTTTCTCCCTGTCTCGTCATGTTGTCCCAGAACACATTCGAAGGCTCCATCCAATACAGATAGATAGAGTAGCAAAGGCCGTCCTGGATCTGGCGGGACCAAGACTGGTGGTGTGGACAGGTACTCCTTGATTTTGTCGAAAGCTTTCTGACAATCCTCGGTCCAGCTAGTTTCGGCATCTTTCCTCAGCATCTTGAAGATGGGTTCACATATGACTGTGGACTGCGCTATGAAGCGACTGATATAGTTGAGACGTCCTAGGAAACTCATCGCGTCCTTTTTTCTCCAGCTCGATCCCTCGACGACTGACAATGAATCCCAGTAACTTTCCTGCCGGAACCCCGAATGCACATTTTGCGGGGTTCAATTTTAAGTTGTACCTCCTTAACCTGTCAAAGAACTTTTCAAGTCCGCTATGTGATCCGCGGCCCTCTTGGATTTGATAATGACGTCTTCCACATACACCTCTATTTCTTTTTGTATCATATCGTGGAAGATGGTTGTCATGGCTATCATGTAGGTAGCCCCAGCATTCTTTAGACCAAATGGCATCATCTTGTAGCAGTATACCCCCCATGGTGTAATAAAAGTTGTTTTCTCCGCATCCTCTTCATCCATCCAGATCTGATGATAACCCGCGAAGCAGCCTACAAAGGATTGGAGTTCATGCTTGGCGCAATTGTCGATCAGGATTGTATGTTTCGCAATGGAAAGTCGTCCTTGGGACTTGCTCTGTTTATGTCTCGATAGTCAACACTTACTCTTACCTTCCCATCCCTCTTCGGAACTGGCACAATGTTGGTTAACCAGGTTGGGTACTCAACCACCCTGAGAACTTTGGCTTTGATCTGCTTAGTAACTTCCTCCTTGATTTTCAAGCTTATATCTGGTTTGAAATTTCTGAGTTTCTGCTTTTATGGCGGACACATGGGATTAGTAGGCAACTTGTGAGCCACTATGGACGTGCTTAAACCGGTCATGTCATCATACGACCATGCAAAAATGTCCTCATATTCCTCTAAGAAACGAATGTACTCCTCTTTCTCTGCCGGTGATAAGTGAATGCTGATGCGAGTCTCCTTGACGGTCTCGGCGTTCCCCAAATTTACTGCTTCGGTTTCGTCCAAGTTGGACGTAGGCTTATTCTCAAAGTTTTCAGCCTCCCTAACAACTTCCTTTGGTATTTCATCTTCTTCATCCGAATCACTACCCTCATATTGTGTTGCCTCATTACACGTCACACTTACCCGTTCATTAGGAAAGTTAATAATAACGTTGTAAAAAAAGTGTAGAAAACAATAATGAATAATAAAGAGCAATGCATTTGATTAAAATTGAAACACATCCAGACAAGTACGGCTTTGTGAATCGAGCATTTATTTTGAAACAAGTAAGTCTTTAAACAAAATTACTGAAAATCTTAAATGCCTAGAATGGCTATAGAAATAAAATCTGCCAAGTTACCTAGGGACTCGGCGGGCCCGGGATGGTGTGGCGGTCCTGTTCCTGAGAACAACTCCCTTCTCCACAGTCTAAATAGTGAGGCATTCTTCCTCCTCCTCCTCCTCCTCAATTGTGGCACTGCAGTCCATGTCTTTATCCTCCAAGAACAGATTCCTCAGCCCAGCTAATGCTTCCTCTTCTATAGTTCCCCATATTGTATCAGCTTGGTGAAAGGCTTGATCCAGATGTGGCATTGGTTGCTCGAGAGGGTGATACGGTCCGCGCCATGGAGGCGACCAATCAATATAATCTTTCCATGTGTATTGGTATCCGAGCCCGAAGGTAGTACCATGACCCTTCAGCTGTATCGGTTTAGTAATACCCTGGAGATTCTTCCCGAGCCCTTTGCCGGGTTCATACCCAGACCGTGCCAATATGCTTTCTATTTTTCTACTCCACCATTTGTCTTTCTCAATGGGATTGACACGTTCAATGTGATGATAGGTTTCTCCTCCTAGCCTTCTTCTGTTCCTAATAATAGGGGTGGTTTGACTGGTGTAAATGGGGTTGCTCCCATCTCCGTGAATGATCACCTCCTGATGGTTCCATTCGAATTTCACGGCTTGATGTAATGTGGAAGCCACAGCCCCAGCGGCATGTATCCATGGTCGGCCCAACAGGAGATTGTATGAAGCTGATATGTCCAGCACTTGGAATTCAACATCGAACCATGTCGGCCCCATCTGCAGACAAAGATTAATTTCTCCAATTGTGGCCCTTTAAGACCCATCGAAGGCTTTCACGTTCATGCTTCCTGCCCGTATTTTGTGAAAACCTTTGTCCAATCTTTTCAGAGTATCCAACGGACAAATATTGAGGCTTGAACCTCCATCAATCAAAACTCTGGCGAAGAATTTGTCTTCAAATTGCACTGTGATATGCAACGCTCGGTTGTGATTCAATCCTTCAGATGGTAGTTCATCCTCGTGGAAGGTTATTTTATGACTTTCCAACACCTGCCCTACCATGTTGGCCATCTCCCCGCATGTAATATTGTTGGGCACGTAAGCTTCACTCAACACCTTCATTAAAGCGTTTTTGTGCGCCTCTAAATTTTGCAACAGTGATAGGATGGATATGAGCTGGGGTTTTGTTCAAATGATCAATGATGGAATACTCCCTTTCTTGTACTTTCCTCCAAAGGTCATCTGGACCTATTTCAATGATAGGCTGCTTGGCAGTGGCATCCTTACTTGGTCCTCCCAAGAGTTCAGGTGTATAGATTCTTCCAGTCCTAGACATTCCTTGTGCAACATCGGATTCCTCCATCTTTGCCTTTCCCTTTCGCCTAGCTTTGGCAACGTAATCCCAGGGTATTGCTTTTGAATTAAAAGGAGGTGTGGTTGATACTGTCACTGTGAAAGGCGTGGCCACTTCTACTTCAAATGGAACAGGGGTGGCCACAGGTGGAGCTACCTCTACCTCGTATGGAACTGATGCGGCTACTTCGACCTCGATTGGTGACTGAGTCTGTACTATAATAGGAGTAAGTGTGACTGTGGGTTTGAAGTCATCGCCTTCTCGAATAAGCCCAATCAATCCCTCAGGATCCTATTCTTCGTCCATCTCTATCACATGTATCCTACCACCCCTATGATCCGGGAGTGGGTTGTTGCGAACATTGGGTGCAGCTTCTTTTGCCTGTATGACCTTGTTGTCAATCAGTGTCTGGATCTTATCTTTCAATGTTCGGCACTCGTCAATGGTGTGCCCTTTCATACCGGAATGGTATGCGCAGGTTTTGTTTGGATTTACCCATTGTGATGGATTTTCCAATGCCACTGCGGGAACAGGGGTGGCGTAACCAGCGGCTTTCAACCTTTCATACAGCTGGTCGATGGGTTCAGCAATAGCGGTGTATTGTCTGGGTGGCTTTCGGTCAAAATTGGGTCGTGGTCTTGGGTAGTTTTGGCGAGTTGGAGGTGACTGGAAATGAGATGGTTGGGAATTATAGGTATGATAGATAGTGGCTGGTTGGGAATATCTGGGAGATGAGGGTTGATATGTAGGTGGTGGTGCTTGGCATGTGGGTGGAGGTGTTTGTTATGTGGGTGGAGATGTTTGATATGTAAGTGGAGATTTCGGGCCTTGAGCCACCATTACTACCCTAACGTCTTTCTTCTTTGATATGCCGCCTGATTGTAATGCCTTGTTTGTGGCCTGTAATGCCTCAAAGTTTGTTACCATCCCGCTTTTGATGCCCTCTTCGATTCTTTCCCCAAGTTTGATGATATCAGAGAATTTATGGTTTTCAATAACCATCAATCTTTCATAGTATTACAGCTCCCGTGCTCTGATGAAGAATTTGTTCATATGTTCCTCGTCCAAAGATGGCCTGACTTTGGCTGCTTCCAACCTCCATCGAGTAGCATACTTGCGGAAAGTCTCGGTGGGTTTCTTCTTAAGATTCTGAATGTACAAAACATCTGGTGCATTTTCTGTATTGAACCTGAATCGGTCCGTGAAATCCGATGCCATACTCAACCAGTTGGACCATTTCTTAGGATCCTTGCTGATGTACCTGTGAGCATGTGATTTTTGCCCTATATGAATTACTCCTATAAAATCCAAGAAAATAGATTTTTTTCAATTATTTGCCATTTTGTAGGATTTTTGTAGGATTTTATTAATTGTTTACATTTTTGTGCACGTTTAATTTTTATTAAAAAAACCATGGAAAATGTCAAAAATACCATGCATTGCATTTAGGTTTTGTTTTCACATTTTTAGGATTAATTACTTAATTATTTGTTTTATTAAAAATGAAAATCACAAAAATAGCTCATTTTACATTTTTACCTTTTAATTTTTAGATTAGTGATTTTTCTCTTCTAATCTAGGATCATAGTAATTTTATAATTTTTGTAATAAGATATTTGGCTTAATTTAGGAATTTAATATAGGATTTTTAATTAAAGAAAAGAAAAAGAAAAAGAAAAAGAAATAATTGGCTAATTGAAGAAAAGGTTTAATTTGTTTTGAATTTGGGCCCAAACACCATGGCATATATGTCCCCAACCCAAAGCCCAAAGCCCCTCACTCTCCGTCTCTCTCACCTCTCTCTCTCACCTTCGCCCTGAACCTCCTACGGCGGCGGTCGACCACCAATAACCCCCAAAATTTGACCCTACAACCCCCAGCCTTCCCTCATCACTCTCATGCCATCGATTGTCCCAAAATCCTCGCCAATTTGGTCCAATTTCAAATCTGAGAAATCTCCAAAAACCCTAATTTTGCCTTTTTCTGTTCCGCCGGCGTTTCTTCAAAGTTTTGACCCAAAACTTACATTGGTTGATCGTTCTTAATAAGAACGACCGACTGATGTTGATTTTGGTTCATTTCCAAAAAAAAAGCCCGCCGGATTGTGGTCCATCTGCAGTGACCGGGTAGCCAAGTGCCAAAGCCCAATGGCTCGTTTGTTGCATCTCATTTAGTCGCTCATTTCCATCCAAAATCAGTATGCCTTCTTTTCTCATTTATTTGTTCTTAATGTTTTTTTGTCTTTTCCTGAAACCTTAGTTTGTTTTAGCTATTAATTTGTCTTAATGTTTTTTTGTCTTTTCCTGAAACCTTAGTTTGTCTCATTGAACCATCTTTTAAATTAGTTCATTAATCCAGTTAGGTCTGAGTAGTAGCTCATTTATGCTTTCATTCTTGATTGTTTGATTTCTGAATGTCGTTTGAGAATTGAAGGGGTTTGAAAAGGTAATATTGAAAACCTTTAGGGGTAAATTAGAAACCAGTTTAGGGATTGATTCTAGGAGGTTCTAGTGGGGCTAATGAGTAAATTGAACAAGCTCACTTTAGGTCTGAATGAGCCAAGGTACTGAACATGCTCAGAAACTGGGCTAAATTCTCCTGGAGGACTGGTGCAGTAACAGGCGTCTCAGGTGCCTGCCCTCCAACTGGATCTATTGGTGGCTCCTCTGTGGCAGCTCGTGCGGGTGCTCTGGCTGCACCACGTGGACGTCCTCGACCTCTACCCCAGCCTCTTGCGGCTTTAGCAGGGGGCGTGGGTGTCTGGTCATCTGATCCAACTATACGTGTCCTCACCATCTGTGAGAGAATAGAAAGACAGAAATTTAGAATCCAGAGTAAAAATCTCGCACGATAAGGAATCAAAGAAGTGAAACTTTCCCTAACAGTTCCATAGCATCCCGAAGATAAGTATGGACGTCATCGTACCGATCCGCGAGGCTCTACTAAACCTTCTTATGACTCATAACACCTATGAACCTAGAGCTCTAATACCAACTATTCACGACCACAGTTTCCCTCCGTAGGATGTCGTGACGGCACATAGTCTCTAAGACTAAGTAAGCCTAACAATTATGCAGAATAATTGAATATAAGCTAAAATTCAAGTCTCAATATCTGGAATAAATAAAACTATAATTAAAGATTATTACAGTTCCCAAAACCCGGTAGAAATAAGTCACAAGCTTCTAAAAGAAGTGCTAAATGTCTCTATACATCAAAGTCTAATGAAGACAAGGGAAAACAACATCAAAAGATAGAGGGGGACGCTGATGTCTGCGGAAGCTGGCAGATATACCTTGACGTCTCCACGTAATCACTGCTCACTGGTAGCGGGGCTGGTAGGAGGTACCTGGATCAGCACAAAAAGATGTGCAGAAGAATAGCATGAGTATACCACAACGGTACACAGTAAGTGCCAAGCCTAACCTCAGTAGAGCAGTGACGAGGTCACGTCAGGGCCCTACTGGAATAAAGGAAAAATAGGGCAGAAGATAGAATATAATATGATGAACAACTAAGAATTTATTAATGAGAAATACAACAAGGAAACTACACAGCAAATAGGAATAACAACAGGGGGACTCCCAAGGTACCGCCTCGTAGTCCCAAAAGTAAATACGCAACAGGGGATCTCCCGAGGTACCGTCTCGTAGTCCCAAAAGTAAATACGCAACAAGGGATCTCCCGAGGTACCGTCTCATAGTCCCAAAAGTAAATATGCAACAGGGAATCTCCTGAGGTACCGCCTCGTTGTCCCAAAAGTAAATATGCAACTCATAACTTAAGGAGCAAAGAATTTACAGTAAGCAATCCTACAATTAAAGACTGAATACAATTCAAGAAAACATGTAAGTCAATTAGGCATGTTGCACAAATTGCAAGTTAGAGTTTAAAACAAGTAGGCATGCGACATTAGGCCAAACATGATGACTACACAGGCTAGGACAACTCAGATAAGGAATTAAGAGAGAACTACTCAGCAAGAACTGGATTTCTCAACATATAACCCATGTACGCACTCGTCACCTCGCGTACACGCCCTTCAAGTATTTCAAATATCACAACAGTGTAAAAACCTAAGGGGAATTTCCCCCACACAAGGTTAGACAAGTCACTTACCTCAAATTAAGCTCAACCAGTCAATAAGGATTCCTTTCTCTCGACTTTCTAACTCCGTATGGCCCAAATCTAGTCAAAAGCAATTACATACTATAAATATAGCTATAAAAAAACTAATCTAAATAAAGAAATCACAACTTTAACAAGAAATTAGGAAATCGCCCCAAAAAGTCGACCCGGGCCCACGTCTCGAAATCGGGTAAAGTCATAAAATACGAACACCCATTTGATATCGAGTTCATCCATACCAAAAATTACTCAAATCTAACCTCAAATCGCCTTTCAAATCCCAAAAATTTGGTCTAAGAACTTGTACCATTTTCCTCCAAATTTCACACCCCAAATCCTTAATTAAATGAAGAAATTAACGATAGATTAGTAGATATTAACCAAAAACAAGTCAAGAATCCTTACCTAAATGTCTAAAAAACCCTTAAATTTTCTCCTTAAACCGAGCTCTCTAAGTCCCAAAATGAAAATGAGATCAAGCCCTCGAACTTGGCCTTTTTCTGCCCAGCAATTTTCGCTTCTGCGAGGGCTTAGCCGCATTTGCGGCTGCACACCTGCGGAAATACCATCACAGGTGCAGTTCCAACTTAAGCCCAGAAAGCTCGCATCTGCGGACCTCTCAGTGCATCTGCGGACATTGTCCGCTTATGCGGACTTCCCCTTCAAACTCATTTTTCGCTTCTGCGATCACCCTCCGCAGGAGCGACTCCGCTTCTGCAGTCTTCACGTCGCACCTGCAACCACTGGCCACCTCAACCAAGGCCGCATCTGTAGTCCTCCGCTCGCACATGCGAATCCGCACCTACGCCAACCCCACTGCAGGTGCGATGACACCAGAACAGCTGAGCATCAGCCATTCCTCTAAGTCCAAAAATGATCCGATAATAATCCGAATCACACCCGAGGCCCCCCGGACCTCAACCTAAAATACTAATAAGTCTTAAAATATCATACAAACCTAGTCAAGCCCTCAAATCACATCAAACAATGCTAAAAACACGCACCCCAATTCAAGCTAAAAGAACTTTAGAACTTCAAACTTTAACATTCGACGCTGAAACCTATCAAATCAAGTTCGATTGACCTCAAATTTTGCACATAAATCATAAATGACAATTCGGACCTGTTCAAACTTCAGAAATTGAAAATCAACCCCGATATCAAAAAGTCCACCCCCGGTCAAACTTCTCCAAAAATCATCCAATTTTCCAACTTTCGACAATTAACGCCGACATGACCGACAGACCTCCAAACCAACATCCGGAAACGCTTCTAAGACCAAAATCAACCTACGGAGCTATTGGAACCGATGAAACTCTATTTTGAAGTCATCTTCAAACAATTCAAGCTACGGTCAATTTTTTAGAACTTAAGCTTCTATTTTAGGGACTAAGTGTCTCGTAAGATTCTGAAACCAAAAAACCAAACAACCCGGTGAGCCACATAACCATAAGATGAAATAGAGGGAGAAATAAATAGGGGTTCAGAGCTAATACTCTCCAAACGACTGTCTGGGTCGTTACATTTGTTCTTCTCCTTCAAGATTCAAGCTCAAGTTAGTCCACATACAATAAATACAATGCTTATAACGATCACATAGTCGTTTTAAGTTCTAGCATCTTGTTCCTATATTTGAGGCTTCCTTTAGGTTCATTTGGAGATTTATGACTTGTGGGTATGGTTAGCGTAGACCCTTTGGAGAATTTTGAACATTTAAACTTGAACTAGAGGCTTGAAATGCCTAGAGTTAAGAACCACCCTTACAAAAATACAACCTATGTGAACACTCCAACTCCAACAAAAGCATACCTATTGAACGCATTAACATGATCTACAATACAAATTTAAACGCGTGATACTTACACATGCTGACGTGGCAAAACGCCAATTTAGAAATTGACACGTGCTTATTCGTCCCTTTTTACATATCTTTTTCCTTTTCTTCTCTCCAATTTTCCTCTTATCTCCTTCTCTCCAGATGGTCTTCTTCATCGATTCTGTCACGACCCTAATTTCCCACCCTCGGGAGTCGTGATGGCGCCTACTAGTGAAAGCTAGGCAAGCCAACTATTCTAATTAATTTACCCTTTTTACTTTTAACCTCTTAATAAGCGTTGTGAGCACGTGATTTTTTTCCCTATATGAATTACTCCCAGAAATTCAAAATAAAATAATTTCTTTCAATGTTTGCCATTTTTGGATTTTTGTGACATTTTCGGCTAATTGTTTACATTTTGTCTGTGCATTTTAATTAATGAAAAATACAAAAATATATGTGCATTTGCATTTAGGGTCCTATTTTATATTTTTAGGTTAATTAGTTAATCAATTGTGGCAAAATATGAAAGAAAATAACAAAATTAGTTTATTGTGCATTTTGACTTTTTAATTTTCGAATTTTTATAGTTTTCTTTTAATTTAGGACTTAGTTAATTTTGGATAATGCAATTAGTTATTAATTTTGTTTTAGAATTAAATCAAGTTTTTATTTTTGTATTTAACAAAATCTGAAAATGAAAAAAAAAAGAAAAGAAAATGGATGTCATTTATAAAAGATCAAATTATTTGGGCTAATTCCTTAAATTCCACAAAGCCCAAACGATTTTCCTCCCCCAAAACCCGCCCCATCCGGCCCAGATACCATCCAGACCCGGCCCGTTCTCTAATACACATGCGAACAGTCATACAGAGACCCAAAAATCACAAAATCCCTAAATCTAACGCGCATTGTTCTTCTTCTCCGAAGAACACGCGAACCAAGCCCCAAATTCCGTCCAAATCCATGGCGAGTGAGCATCAATCCCTAACCCACGCGTTCCTCTACCTCTCCTCTTGCCGTTGCTAACGGCTTTTGACACAAGATTCCCCTCCCCTCTCACTCGCTCAAATTCGAGTTTTATCCCACGATTGGAAGGGTCTGGAGACGGGATGCTGGATGAGTGTGAGGCGTTGGATTGATTTCACTCAATCCGACCCCCACATTCATCAAGGATTGGTCTTCAAAAGAAGCCTTATCCGATTTTGTGGGGGGGGGGGGGGGTCAGCTAAAAATTTGAGAGAAAAAAAAAGTTGAAAGGTTTCTGGAGCTGATGGTTTTCTGAGTTTATTTTTCTTCTTTGACGAGTTCTTTCAAAGTTTAAGAGAAACATATATACAATTTTTATTTTTATTTTTGAATCCGGATTTGAGTTCCAAGGAGATACAAATTGAAGTTCGAGCTTGGTTTTTTTTACTGTCGTCTCGCTGATTTGCTGCTGAACCTCGCTAGGATTTGGAGTCGAGAGTTGTATTGTCAAGTTTATAATTGTTATAAAGGAAATTTGCAACTTCAGGTTCAATTTTCCTCTCTTTTATTCTATGCGACTCTGTTTTGTTCCAGTGCTTTTGAGCTATGAGATTCAGTTTATAGCGGTCTGTTTTGTGTTATAATCGAATTTCTTGCTGGTGAATCTCTTCGCAGTGGTGATGTATTTGAGTATGTTCAGTCAGTAAAAGCTGAGTTTGAAGGGTCGTCCTCTATGCTTATGCCTTAACTGCTATCATGGTGTTGAGTTTTCATTTGAGTCAAGATCTCGAGTTAATTTTCTAAGTTTAAATGTCTGTTTGAATGGTTCTTTTATGGAAATGTGACTGCCTGCTCGAGGTTGAATGTATGCTTGAGTTGCTGCATTGCTGAGTACTGTCAGCTCTATTCCTGCTAATTGAGTTGTAGTTTGCTGTGCCTAGATTAATGTAGGATTTGTTGTTCATTTTTGGCTTCAATAATCTCTGGTTTGGGTTTAAAATAGTGACAAAGGCATTGAGTCACGAAAACCATCCGGAATGGAGCTCCAAATCATTCTTTAACATTCACAAAATACAGTTGTTTCCCATGAAATAGTTCCATTTACGCCAATAAACATCAAGGTTCAGTCAAGTCAAGTTCTGAGAATCTTTTTTTTTGTACATTTGATGTCATGTCCATTGGTTTGCAATGTTCACATTTTCGATGTAACGAAAGAATTTCTGGCCAAAAGGTCCATCTCTCTTCTCTTTGTCCTACTAATTTAATTGACTTAGAGCAATCTTCTCTTTATGGTTGAACATGTTCAATTTATGGTATTGTCACCTAAATCTATCAGATTTGGTGTGAATAACTGAAATTCTGTTTGGTTTTTGTGATTGTTTCATTGATCTTACATCACTGATGCTTGTATTCTATGTTTGTTGCCTTTTGGAGACTTAGAAATTATTTCCTTTAGTTTGCCTTGCTGTGAGAAAGAGCTTAAACTAATATTTTGGTGAAAAATGAAAATGGTTCTGCTGAAATAAGGGAAAGGGGCAACGAATTAGTTATTTTGGATTATACCATATAAGGTTTGGTTGGGTATGTTGATTTTGTTTCAGTTTGTTCTATTAATAAGAGTTTGGTCGATGGTTGAACCATAAGGCCGAGTAATGCAGAATAGCTCAGATGTTTTCAGTAATACAAGATTGCCTTTGCTTCCTTACTTTATAAACCTGGGTAATGCAACAAGACAATAAGAAAGCATGATCTGTCTCTCTTCATTAGGACGTTATTTGCTCACCTTGGATTTTGATAGCCTAATTGTGAAGCTAACAGGTCACAAAACCACCCTTGCTTAAATTCTTTCTTAGTGGTTCATCTGAGTAATTCCATGTAAGTTTTTTTTTATTTATTTAGACTAGTATTTTGTATTCTGTTAGTATCATGTGTTAGTTTGAACGAAAAATGCCAAAGAATTGGTCTGAATCTTGTATAGGTGGATATTTTAGATTTGATTTGCACTTATTAACTGATAGTTTGCTTGGTGAGGGGGCTATTTGTTGTTTTACAAGAATCAGAATATCATATTAGGTATGGAATAGTATTGCCTTTTAGCTTGGGCTCAATTGATAAATGGGCGATAGGATCAGGTATGTCCTCAGTTGGGCCTGTTTTGCGTTAGTATGTTTTGGCCCATTTTGTTTTATTTTTATAATGAAGCTAGACTACTTTCCATAATTAACTCATTTCACACTTGGTCCTAAAATCTCAATTGCATGACCCTCATTTAATTAATCTTGTATTGATCCTTAGAATTCGAGTCGCGCCATTTAGCGAAATTTCCATGGCCCTCGCAAAGTTAACAACGCGTTAGTTGCTTTAGGCGCGTTATTTAATAATTTCACCTTCCTAAACTCGGGTGCACATTTATGTGACCCAAATCCAAATCTCAACGATGTTAAAATATGTCGAAAGCCACGGGTGCATTTATGTGACGTGGTTCGAGACATGTTTTAATAACGTTGCAATCTTCTTTAATAAATTATATAAAAGCGGTTAAAAGTTAAAATTTGCACATAGGTCCATAATTGTTTAAAATCAGATAATCAAGCCGAATGTAACAGTTGAGCGACCGTGCTAGAACCACGGAACCCGGTAATGCCTAACACCTTCTCCCGTGTTAACAGAATTCCTTACTCGGATTTCTGGTGCGCGGACTGTTAAACAGAGTCAATCTTTTCCTCGATTCGGGATTCTAAACCGGTGACTTGGGACACCATAAATCTCCCAAGTGGCGACTCTGAATCTTTTAATAATAATCCCGTTTCGATTGTCACTTCAAGTTGGAAATAACTCCCTTTCTTATACCCCTCTTGGGGTGTAGTGAAAAAGGAGGTGTGACAAGCGCAAGTTAACATATTATAAACAGCGGAAATAATAAAGCGGAAGAACGAAATTTAACAGTTTAGCTAATACCAATACGAATCCATAAACATAAACCACCCAGAACTGGTGTCACAATCTCACGGACTATCTAAGAATACTACAAACAAGGTCTGAACAAAATAAATACATGTCTATCTCTGAAATAGAAAATAACAGAAAGAAACTAGATAGGAAGGGGACGCCAAGGCCTGCAGACGCCTGCAGGACTACCTCAGGTCTCCGATGGACTAAAGGCAACAACCCCTAGCTAAGGTCTATATGCTCCAGTACTGGAATCTGCACAAAAGAGTGCAGAGTGTAGTATCAGCACAACCAACCCCATGTGCTGGTAAGTGTCCAGCCTAACCTCGGCGAAGTAGTGACAAGGCTAGGACACAACAATTAATTAACCTGCAGTAACACAGTATCTAGCAGAATAACAGTAACAGAAGTAATTCAAAGGTAACAGGAGGTGTAACATGCAATGGGGGAAATACCAACATAAAGAATGACAGTAATAGTGGAATAAGTCAATTAAGGCATTTGAACCGAAAGCAGCAAGAAATCATAACAAATAGGATTTAAGTGCACGGCATCACCCTTCGTGCTTTTACTCTCAATCCTCACCAATGCAATCAAGTAATGAAAATGTACAAGGCATCACCCTTCGTGCTTTATCTGTCTTCCTCACCATATAAATAAGTATGAATGTGCACGGTATCACCCTTCGTGCTTTATCACTCTTTCCTCACCATATGCATTAATATCAATGTAAATGTGCACGGTATCACCCTTCGTGCTTTATCACTCTTTCCTCACCATATGCATAAGTATGAAGGTGCACGTCATCACCCTTCGTGCTTTATCACTCTTTCCTCACCCAAACAATAGCAACAACAATATCCCGGCAAGGGAATCAACAATAAGTATAAATATGTCCCGGTAAGGGAATCAACAATAAGAATTAAATACGTACCGGCAAGGGAATCAGCTATAACCAAACTTGTACCAATAATCAACTTCACAATTGCACCTCAACTAGAGCCAATGCTCAAAAATAACCAAATACCAAGAAGAAAATCATAAATCTTTCTCAACATGGATAATCAACAATTTAGGCATATGTAGTACTTATTAAGAAACACAACGATCACAACTTAAGACCCACGGGCATGCTTGACACCAACGTATAGATACTCGTCACCATACCTATACGTCGTACACTACACTAACACATAGCAAATAAGGCACAACACCTATTCCCTCAAGCTAAGGTTAGACCAAACACTTACCTCGAACTTCCACAGCCAACTCAAGCCTCAACCGCCTTTCCTTTAGAGTTCACCTCAAATTTACTTGTATCTAACCCAAATTAATTTAACAACATCAATAAATGCTAAAGAATTCAATCCTAATGCTAAATTATAAGTTTTCTATCAATTTTCCCAAAAAGTCAAAAATCGACCCCAGACCCGCTTGGTCAAAACCCGAGGTTCGAACCAAAATCCGATCACCCATTCACCCACGAACTCAAATACATAATTTGTTTTGAAATCGGACCTCAAATCAAGGTCCAAATCCCCAAAAATTGAAAATCCTAAGTTCTACCCAAAATCACCCGATTTCTCATGAAAAACCCTTGATTTTGAAATGAAATCATGTAAAAAGATGGATTAGATTGAAAGAAATGAGTTAGATGACTTACTAATGATTTGGAAGAGTATGTGCCTTTGAAAAATCGCCCAAGATGTTTTAGGGTTTGAAGAGTTTGGAAAATGAGGAAAAATCCCATCAGAATTTCATTTATCACCTCAGTTGTTGCAATTGCGACCAAGGTTCGCAATTGCAAACCCCTTTGGAACCTGCTGTCTTCGCATTTGCGAAGAATTAGTCGCATTTGCGACTCTGCCCCTTTCGCATTTGCGATCAAGGGGTCGCATTTGCGATCAAGGCCTGCCCAGGCTTGGTTCGCATTTGCGACGCCTGGGTCGCAATTCCCAAGCCTGAGAACTTCGCAATTGCGAAGCCTGGTCTCGCAATTGCGAGATCAGAGGCCTGGGCAAAAATATAAGATACTAACAATCTTTCCATAGTCAAATTTCACTCCGTAGCCTATCCAAAACTCACCCGAGCCCTCGGGGCTCAAAACCAAACATGCACACTAACCTAAAAACATTATTCGGACTTGCTCGCGCGATCAAATCGCCAAAATAACACCTCGAACTACGAGTTTAGCATCAAAATCAAAGAAAAATCTCAAGAACTCTTAAGTTTCAAATTTCACAACCGAGGGTCCGATTCACGTCATATGAAGTCCGTTTCTTACCAAATTTTATAGGCACATCTTATATACCATATAAGACCTGTACCGGGCTCCGGAACAAAAATTCGGGCTCGATACCATCAAATTCAAACACATTTAAATTTCCAAAAACTCTTAAAATTTCAGTTAAACAATTTTCTTCAAAAATTCATTTCTCGGGCTTGGGACCCCGGAATACAAGTCCGAGCATACGCCCAAGTCCCATATTTGCCTACGGACCCTCCGGGACCGTCAAATCACGGGTCTGGGTCCATTTACCCAAACTGTTGACCGAAGTCAACTTAAATTCAATTTTAAAGGCAAAATTAGCTTTTTTATCAAATTTTCACATCAAATCATTCCGAATATATGCCCGGACCACGCACGCAAATCGAGGCGAGATAAAAAGGGGTTTTTTAAGACCTGGATCATATAATTGACTTGTAAATCAAGTGATGACCTTTTGGGTCATCACATCCTCCACCTCTAAAACAAACGTTCGACCTTGAACAGACTAAGAAAAGAAGTACCTGAGTCAGGGAAAAGATGGGGATATCGACTCCGCATATCAGACTTAGACTCCCAGGTAGCTACCTCGCCAGGCTGACCTCTCCACTGAACACGAACTGAAGGGAACTTCTTCGATCTCAACTGACGAACCTGCCGGTCTAGAATAGCTACCGGCTCCCCTCATAGGTCAAGTCCTTGTCCAACTGGATAGTGCTGAAGTCTAACACGTGGGATGGGTCGCCGTGATACTTCCGAAGCATGGACACATGAAACACTGGGTGCACAGCTCATAAACTTGGCGGCAACGCAAGTTTGTAAGCCACCTCTCCCACTCGATCAAGAATCTCAAAAGGACCAATGAACCTAGGGCTTAGCTTGCCCTTTTTCCCAAATCTCATCACGCCCTTCATGGGCGACACCAGGAGCAACACTCGCTCTCCGACCATGAATGCCACATCACGAACCTTGCGGTCGGCATAACTCTTCTGCCTGGACTGAGCTGTATGAAGTCTATCTTAAATGATCTTCACCTTATCCAAGGCATCCTAAACTAAATCTGTACCCAACAACCGAGCCTCTCCCGGCTCAAACCACCCAACCGGTGACCGACACCGCCTACCATATAATGCCTCATAGGGGGCCATCTGAATGATCGACTGGTAGCTGTTGTTGTAGGCAAACTCTGCTAACGGCAAGAACTGATCCCAAGAACCTCCAAAGTCAATAACACATGCTCGGAGCATATCCTCCAAAATCTGAATAGTACGCTCGGACTGTCCATCCGTCTGAGAATTAAATGTTGTGCTCAACTCGACCCGAGTACCCAACTCACATTGAATTGCCCTCCAGAAATGCAAGGTAAACTGCGTACCCCGGTCAGAAATGATAGACACGGGCACGCCATGAAGACGAACAATCTCCCGGATATAGATCTCAGCCAACCGCTCCGAGGAATAGGAAACTGCCATAGGAATGAAATGCGCTGACTTAGTCTGCCTATCAACAATAACCCATACTGCATCGAACTTCCTCTGAGTCCGTGGGAGTCCAACAACAAAGTCCATAGTGATACGCTCCCACTTCCACTCAGGAATCTCAATCTTCTGGAACAAACCACCAGGTCTCTGATGCTCATACTTCACCTGCTGACAATTTAAACACCGAGCTACATAGGCAACAATGTCCTTCTTCATCCTCCTCCACCAATAATGTTGTCGCAAGTCCTGATACATCCTAGCGGCCCCCGGATGAATAGAATACCGGGATCTATGGGCCTCCTCTAGAATTAACTCATAAAGTCCATCCACATTAGGCACACAAATACGACCCTGCATCCTTAAAACTCCATCATCTCCAACTGTAACCTGCTTGGCACCTTAGTGCCGCACTGTGTCTCTAAGGACAAGCAAATGAGGATCATCATACTGTTGATCACGGATACGCTCAAATGATGAAGAACGAGCGATTGTGCAAGCCAGCACACAGATGGACTCAGAAACATCCAACCTCACGAACTGATTGGATAAAGCCTGAAAATCCAAAGCAAGCGGCCTCTCACCGACTGGAATATACGCAAGGCTGCCCATACTAGCTGACTTCCTACTCAATGCGTCAGCCACTTCATTGGCCTTTCCCGGATGATACAAGATGGTGATATCATAGTCTTTTAACAGCTCCAACCACCTCCTCTGCCTCAAATTTAGTTCCTTCTGCTTGAACAAGTATTGCAAACTCTTGTGATCCATGAACGCTTCACACGATACGCCATATAAGTAGTGCCTCTAAATCTTCAGCACGTGAACAATGGCGGCTAGCTCCAAATCATGAACTGGATAATTCTTCTCGTGAATCTTCAACTGTCGTGAAGCATATGCAATAACCTTGCCATTCTGCATGAACACCGCACCAAGTCCAATACGCAATGCATCACAATATATTATATATGGCCCTAAACCCGTAGGCAATACCAACACCAGTGCTGTAGTCAAAGCTGTCTTGAGCTTCTGAATGCTCGCCTAACACTCGTCCGACCACCTGAACTGGGCACCCTTCTGGGTCAACCTAGTCATCGGGGGTGCAGATGAAAACCCCTCCACAAACCGACGGTAATAACCCGCCAAACCTAAGAGACTTCGGATCTCTATAGCTAATGTGGGTCGAGGCCAGTTCTTGATTGCGTCTATCTTCTTCGGATCCACCTGAATACCCTCTGCTGATACAACGTGGCCCAAGAATGCAACTGAACTCAACCAAAACTCGCACTTCGAAAACTTAGCATACAACTGACTGTCCCTCAGAGTCTGAAGAACGACTCGAAGATGCTGCTCGTGCTCCTCCCGGCTGCGGGAATAGATCAAAATAACGTCAATGAAGACAATCACGAAGGAATCCAAATAAGGCCTGAACACTCGGTTCATCAAATTCATGAAAGCTGTTGGGGCATTTGTCAACCCGAATGACATCACCAAGAACTCATAATGCCCGTACCGAGTGTGGAAAGCTGTCTTAGGGACATCGGATGCCCTAATCCTCAACTGATGGTAGCCAGATCTAAAGTCGATTTTAGAAAACACTTGGGCACCCTGAAGCTGGTCAAATAAATCATCGATCCTCGACAATGGGTACTTATTCTTGATTGTGACCTTGTTCAACTGCCGGTAATCTATACATATCCTCATCGATCTGTCCTTCTTCTTAACAAACAACACCGGTGCACCCTAAGGCGAGACACTTGGTCTGATAAAGTCTTTACCAGCAAGTCCTGCAACTGCTCTTTTAATTCTTTCAACTCTGGCGGGGACATACGATATGGCAGAATAGAAATGGGCTGAGTGCCCGGAGCCAAATCGATGCAAAAGTCAATGTCCCTGTCAGGTGGCATCCCTGGCAGGTCTGAAGGAAAAACATCTGGAAACTCACGAACAATGGGCACGGAGTCCATAGAAGGACCTCAACACTAGAATCACGAACATACGCCAAATAGGCCAAACATCCCTTATCAACCATACGCCTAGGACGGCCTCCTGCTAGCTGGTCTCTACCTCTAGCTGCCTGGCCTCCACCTCTAGCAGCCTGGCCTCTACCTCTAACACCTCTACCCCTACCTCTAGCTGGTTGAGCGGGCGGTGGAACACCCGGTACTGGAACCATAGCGCGAGAACCCTGGTGCTGAGAATTGCTCGAGGCTCGAGGGCAAAACCTAGCGATTTGCCTCGTATTACCACAAGTATAGCAAGACTTAGGCTGCTGAGACTACTGACCCTGAACTGACCCTGACGGCCTGGATAACCACCCTGAAAACTCTGGAGCGGAGGTGCACTAATAGGAGCGGGTGGTGCACTGGTTTGGCCAAAAAATAATCTCTCCACCATTTCTTGGCGGAACCTGACAGACGGAAAGCAGCAAAGTCGACCCCATTGGTCTCCACTATCCCCATGTTCCGAAGAACCTCATGACAGCTGTCAAAGTAATCCTAGGGATCCTTTGAAGATGTACCACCATAAGTAGTAGTGAACAGCTTAGTGAACCTGTCCAACCTCCATAAATTATCAGCAGACATAGCTGCTCCATCACCGGTCTGAGCTACTACACCCGGCTGAACTGCTCCAACTGGCTGAGCTGCTGGAGTCTGAAATTGGGGAGCCATCTGCTCCGGAGTGCGGGTAGCGGGAGTCTGTACTCCTCCCCCAGCCTGAGAGACAGCTGGTGCTACAGGAAGTAAGCCTGCCTAAATGACACTCTCCATAAGGCCTACAAGATGGACCAAAGCATCCTGGAGTACTGGGTAGCAATGAACCCCTCTGGGACCTAAGTTGGGCCCACCGGAACTGTCTGGGCCGGAACCTCATCATCAAAATCAACCTGAGACTCCGCCGCTGGTGCTGCTGCTCTGGGCTGAGCTCTGCCCCTGCCTCGGCCCCTAACACGGCCTCTGCCTCGTCCTCTTGCCCCTCGTGGGAGCTCCTGCTGGGGGCTCGGGCTGCTGGTTAGTGGATGAAGAAGCACGTGTTTTCGCCATCTGTGAAAGAACAGAGTAAAAGTTCAATTAGCATTGAGAAACCAAATCGCACGACAGAGAAGAATAGAAGTGAAACTGTTCCTAACTCTGTAGCCTCTGGGGATAAGCACAGACGTCTCCGTACCGATCCCTCAGACTCTACAAACCTTGTCCGTGAATTGTGAGACCTAAGCAACCTAGAGTTTTGATACCAACTTGTCACGACCCGGATTTCCCACCCTCTGGAGTCGTGATGGCGCCTACAAGTGAAAGCTAGGCAAGCCAACTATTTCGATTAATTTACCCAATTTACTTTTAACCTCTTAACAAGCTCAAGTTAACATATTATAAATAGTGGAAATAATAAAGCGGAAGAACGAAATTTAACAGTTTAGCTAATACCAATATGAATCCATAAACATAAACCACCCAGAACTGGTGTCACAATCTCACGGACTATCTAAGAATACTACAAACAGGGTATGAACAAAATAAATACATGTCTGTCTCTGAAATAGAAAAGAACAGAAAGAAACTAGATAGGAAGGGGACGCCAAGGCCTGCGGACGCCTGCAGGACTACCTCAGGTCTCCAATAGACTGAAGGCAGCAACCCCTAGCTAAGGTCCGTATGCTCTAGTACCGGAATTTGCACAAAAAAGTGCAGAGTGTAGTATCAGCACAACCGACCCCATGTGCTGGTAAGTGTCGAGCCTAACCTCGTTGAAGTAGTGACGAGGCTAGGACACAACAATTAATTAACCTGTAGTTACACAGTATCTAGCAGAATAACAGTAACAAAAGTAATTCAAAGGTAACGGGGAGGGGTAACATGCAATGGGGGAAATACCAACATAAAAAATGACAGTAATAGTGGAATAAGTCAATTAAGGCATTTGAACCGAAAACAGCAAGAAATCATAACAAACAGGAAATAAGTGCACAGCATCACCCTTCGTGCTATTACTCTCAATCCTAACCAATGCAACCAAGTAATGAAAATGTGAACGGCATCACCCTTCGCGCTTTATCTCTCTTCCTCACCATATAAATAAGTATAAATGTGCACGACATCACCCTTCGTGCTTTATCACTCTTTCCTCACAATATGCATCAATATCAATGTAAATGTGGACGGCATCACCCTTCTTGCTTTATCACTCTTTCCTCACCATATGCATAAGTATGAATGTGCACGGCATCACCCTTCGTGCTTTATCACTCTTTCCTCACCCAAACAATAGCAACAACAATATCCCGGCAAGGGAATCAACAATAAGTATAAATACGTCCCGGCAAGGGAATCAACAATAAAAATTAAATACGTCCCGGCAAGGGAATCAGCTATAACCAAACTTGTACCAATAATCAACTTCACAATTGCACCTCAACTAGAGCCAATGCTCAACAATAACCAAATACCAAGAAGAAAATCATAAATCTTTCACAACATGGATAATCAACAATTTAGGCGTACGTAGTACTTATTAAGAAACACAACGATCACAACTTAAGACCCATGGGCATGCTTGACACCAACGTATAGATACTCGTCACCATACCTATACGTCATACACTACACTAACACAGAGAAAATAAGATACAACATCTATTCCCTCAAGATAAGGTTAGACCAAACACTTACCTCGAACTTTCACGGCCAACTCAAGCCTCAAACACCGCCTTTCCTTTAGAGTTCGCCTCCAATTTACTTGTATCTAACCCAATTTAATTTGACAACATCAATAAGTGCTAAAGAATTCAATCCCAATGCTAAATTATAGGTTTTCTATCAATTTCCCAAAAAGTCAAAAATCGACCCCGGGCCCGCTTGGTCAAAACCCGAGGTTCGAACCAAAACTCGATCACCCATTTACCCACGAACTCAAATATATAATTTGTTTTGAAATTGGACCTCAAATCGAGGTCCAAATCCCCAAAATTTGAAAATCCTAAGTTCTACCCAAAATCACCCAATTTCCCACGAAAAACCCTTGATTTTGAAATGAAATCATGTAAAAAGATGGATTAGATTGAAAGAAATGAGTTAGAAATGACTTACTAATGATTTGGAAGAGTATGTGCCTTTGAAAAATCGCCCAAGATGTTTTAGGGTTTGAAGAGTTTGGAAAATGGGGAAAAATCCCGTCACAATTTCATTTAGCAGGTCTCAGTTGTCGCAATTGCGAACCCCTTTGGAACTTGTTGTCTTCGCATTTGCGAAGTATTAGTCGCATTTGCTACTCTGCCCCTTTCGCATTTGCGATCAAGGCGTCGCATTTGCGATCAAGGCCTGCCCAGGCTTGATTCGCATTTGTGACGCCTGGGTCGCAATTCCCAAGCCTGAGAACTTCGCAATTGCGAAGCCTGGTCTCGCAATTGCGAGATCAGAGGCCTGGGCAAAAATACCAGATACCAGCAATCTTTCCTAAGTCAAATTTCACTCCGTGGCTTATCCAAAACTCACCCGAGCCCTCGGGGCTCCAAACCAAACATGCACACTAACCTAAAAGCATCATACGGATTTGCTCGCGCGATCAAATCACCAAAATAATACCTAGAACTACGAGTTTAGCATCAAAATCAAAGAAAAATCTCAAGAACTCTTAAGTTTCAAATTTCACAACCGAGGGTCCGATTCACGTCATATGAAGTCCGTTTCTTACCAAATTTTACAGGCACAACTTAAATACCATATAAGACTTGTACCGGGCTCCGGAACCAAAATACGGGCCCGATACCATCAAATTCAAACACATTTAAATTTCCAAAAACTCTTAAAATTTCAGTTAAACAATTTTCTTCAAAAATTCATTTCTCGGGCTTGGGACCTCGGAACTCAATTCCGGGCATACGCCCAAGTCCCATATTTTTCTACGGACCCTCTGGGATTGTCAAATCACGGGTCCGGATCCGTTTACCCAAAACGTTGACCGAAGTCAACTTAAATTCAATTCTAAAGGCAAAATTAGCATTTTTTTCAAATTTTCACATAAAAGCGTTCCGGATATATGCCCGGACCGCGCACGCAAATCGAGAAGAGATAAAAAGGAGGTTTTTAAGACCTCGAAACATAGAATTAACTTGTAAATCAAGTGATCACAGATTCCCCTTCCCCAAACTTAAACCCAATTTTCAATTTTTTGTTTCACTAAATTTGCCTCTTTGAACCATAAACGCTTGAAAAATTAAAACCATAAGCTTGAAGAATTCAATAGAATGGACCTCCAAATTTGTCCAAGCACGATATTTTTCCGCAAACGTTGAAAAACTTGAAGAATTCATCATCCATGGCAGCCAAAACACTGACCCCTTCTCGTTCCAATAATAAAATCAACCCATTTGGAAAAAATAGATTATTCAGTTGATTTAAAACCCATTTTTCATTAGATAAATCAGAACTAGAATTATCAATATAACTTTCAACTTGGGCAAATGCGATGGTGCATTCTATGCCGGTGAAAGAGTTCACTGTAGCCCGAATGAAAGTGGCTATAAATTGACGGGGCTTGTTAATTCCTAGTTAGGGAATAAGGGATGTGAGAATGATGAAGAGATTTAGCTACATAGTGAGTGAAAATGTGATGGAGTTGTATTGTGTATGTATATGATGGTGAATGATTAACAATGTCTGCATCTAAATAGTATGCATAGGCTGTATTTTGAGTGGTTATGTCGATGAAAAATTAGAAAGGAGATGAGATCTATTAATTTCATTTGGGAAAGAACAGAAAAAGAAAAAACGTCATTGATGGAAGTTGAATTAGATACAAAGAAGATAGAAGTAAAAAAACCAAAAAGGTATAAGTGTTACAAAATGTAGCTCAAAGTAACAATATAGAACAATAAAATAGACAACAAACAATATAGAGAGGAAGAGAGGAGAGAATCTTATTTCTTCTATGTATTCAAGTGTATACAATGTGATGCCAAAACCCTCTATTTATAGGATTACATAGAGGCATACAAAAGAATGCCATAAACATGACATTAAACATTTGAGATCATGGAGGAAGATCATGGGGAGGTTATGGAGGTGTGGGAGTTACAACTATAATGGTGAGAAGTAGTAGGAGTTATCTACATAATGGAGAAGAGTAGTGGGAGTAACTTCTTTAGGAGTTATAGACATCCACTACAAAATAATATTTCATAACAAGAAGCAAAAAATAAAAAAAAAATCAAAATAAGGTTACATTTCACTTACGGGTGCGCTCAAATTGGAGTGAATATTACTCATCGTGCCACTTCAGCCTGAGGTGTTCAATAGGTACACCTTATTGGAGTTAGACTGTTCAATAGGTATACTGTTCAATAGGTATTGATCTGTAGTTGAGCTGTCAATAGCCTGTTTGGCCAAGCTTCTCCAATCTTAGAAGCATGTTTTTTTTTTTAAAAAGTGCTTTTTATTTCAAAGTTGAAGTGTTTGGCCAAGCTTTTGGAAGAAAAAAAAGTGATTTTGAGGAGAAGTAGAAGCCGTTTTGAAGAAACATAAAAAAGTAGCTTCTTTCCAAAAGAACTTTTGTGAAAAATACTTTAGAGAAAAATACACTTAGAAATAATTTTTAAAAGCTTGGCCAAACACTAATTGTTGCTCATAAGTGCTTTTTAAATTAATTAGCCAAACACAATTGCTTCTCACCAAGAGTACTTCTGAAAAAATGCACTTATCAAAATAAGTTAATTTTTGCAGCTTGGCCAAACAAGCTATAAGTGAAAACTAGAGCCAAGTCTAATGGAAGATAAATGTATTGGGAAAAGGGCCAAATATACCCCCCTACTTTTGGATATTGTCTACATTTAACCTCGGTTATACTATTCGGCAAAACTTATCCCTATCGTTATATTATCCGGCCAAATTTACCCCTACTATCGGCAAACTTTTAAAATTACCCTCAGTCCATCAGGTGACCCAGAATTTCCCAAATTATCTTAATTAAGTCACTTATTTTTTTTTTCTTGATCCATTATTTTCAAAATAATTGACATTTACTTGCTTTCTTAATTGGAAAAAAAATAAGACAAAGGAATATCAAAATAATACAACTGTTAGTAAACAAAGTATAGTAAATTGAAGGACCTAATTAAATTAGGTAGCTTTTCTAAATTTCTAAAGTATTTACAACATCTCAACTTTAATGAATTCATTGTACCAAAGGTATTGCATGTATTAATGATAGAAGTTAGAAGTTCCATGGAGACTTTACATTGTCGGATTTAACATGCACTTTTAAGTTAGTCGATCGAATTCTATATTAACCAGATAATAATAAAATATATTCGAATATACATATACATACATAATGATCAGCTGCATATAATACACAATTAATAGACCCATTGAATTCGACGGTGCATATATGGTTGAAAAATAAATAAAATTTAAACCAATCCCAAACCCATTATCACAAGAAGAGAAATGGGTGCATTGGTTACTAAAACTATCCACGAATAATTTATATAGTGTAGTACCTTTAGCATTCATATCAATAATAATTTATGAAAGTAATAGAGTGATCACGCCCAACTTTAGTCCTAAAAAGGATAAGCGGTCGCTGCAAAATATAACCCGGTCTAAAAGTCCGGAGTCGAATCCCATAGAGAACTATGGCTTAGCTATATTTGTTTAATATCACTAAGAAGACAAGTTTGAACAATTTCCTAAATTATAAAGATTGAGATTTATATTTCTAACTAATTAACTAGCAAATACTACAAAACGGTAAATATTATCAACTAACGAGACAAAGGGTTGGAGACTAAATTTAGGAGATCTAGAGTTATGATTTCCCCAATTGTCGGAATCCTTCTAGCTATGTTCCCTACAATTTTGCCAATGTATCTCTACTGATCGTGAGCACTTTAGGTGCCGTAATTCTCTCTCGAGCAACTACAACAATTTACTAGACATATTCTCTCAAACTACGCTAGTTGGCTTTATCTAACTGCTCATTATGACCAGGTCAAGGCTTTGTTATTTCTAAACCCGCCTTTAAACCGCTGTATTGATTTCTCACATACGTTAGGAGTGACGTTGTTCAACAACCACCTAAATATGTATCCTTTCTCAAGCAACACATAATAAATAGGCACAATCAATCGATGGCCATTCAATCAACAACAATAAACACGTAGTTGAACAAGTAGAGAAATCCAACGGCTCAATTATATAAAAATATAACAAGAATTTATCCTACAAAAGGTTCCATCAAAACCCTAGAAAATGAATTAGCTATTCATAATAGTATGTAAAACTACAATACTAAAAGTCATAACCAACAATAAAAGATAGGAAGAGGAAGGAAAAAAACTCGTAGAAGAATTCTCCGCCTTGCTCCTATTGTGTTCTTGCCTCCTTAGGTCGAATCCCCGGTCTCTTTAGCCTCCTTAGGTCTAAATTATGTCCAACCCCTTAAAATACCATTTTTCCATGTATATATACCCAGTAGGGTCGGGCCCAAACAATTATACCTTCTCCTAGACAAAAAAAACACTTTTCCCGGGTTTGACTAGCGCGGCTGCGCTCGTGACCGCGCTAGTGGCCGCGCATATTGCCCAGTGTTCTGCCTGACGAGCGCGGCCTGAGCGCGACCGCGCTATTGATGCTCACTTTTCACCCTGTTCCGCTTAGAGTTTGGAAAAACGTAAAACGTGAAGTTGTAGCCCTTTGGGTTAGCTTTTCAACCATATATTGTGGAGGCCAAATGGAGTTCTGAGCAAAAAGTTATATCCATTTTACTAGACAGTGCGCAATATGCCTACTCGATTCTTCGTTCGCTCTAACTATCATCCGTTGACCCCCAAACACGATCCCGGCTTAATTCCTCGAGCTTTTACTCGGACTTCAAAGCTCCAAATCACTTGAATTCATTTCATATCATCTACATAGCTCGGAATCACTCCTACAAGGCATAAAATACACCATTAGTGCAAAACACTAGCGATTAAAGCTCAAACTCAATTAAAGTGCAGTAAATTTGAGTGTAATAAGCGACTGAAATACGCAATTATAGCCTATCATCTATACCCCACACTTAAACCATTACTCGTCCTCGAGCAATCAAACTACACTTTACATATACACGACCTTTTTTTAAAAAATTCTCCTAACTCATTACACCAAGAATATTTAAAATTGACTAAGCACAAAAGCGTAATATCTTCACCTCAATATTTGACTCACAAGTACACGCATTATTAACAACTCACCCACTTACTCTAACATAGAGATCACTGACATTACCTTTCCTTCATGAATCAAGTGCCCTCACACAACAAAAAAGACTAGTTCCACACAATAAAATTTAAGAGCAGTTAGGAACTCAAGATAGAAAGAATTCACTCACTCTCAGAAATAACATTCATATGCCACAAAAGATGCACCATAGGCTTGCCCGTAGTGTATTCTCTACTAATCGAGCTCATTCAGTCTAGGATCAAGTAGGACTTTATTTTGTAATGTAGGCTGCGGGACGGGTAGGATACATTTAGATATAAGAGTGACTACACCTCCCTAAGCACTTTAATACATATACTTTAACATTCAAGCCCATGCTTATGTCAAACCAAAACTCCACCTTCACATCAATGTATATTACCCCATACTTCTTAAGCACAATTACATCAAGAGTCACCACTTATCAAAGAATTTTTTTTTCACAGCAATACAACTATATTTTTTTTTCAATTCAAGTGGCTCTTACTTGTTCAAAGTAGTGCACCTTTCTCCTATTTCATTAGTTCCACTCAAAAGCCAAACCAGCCACCCCACACTTTAATTTTCACACAGCTCATAAATAATTCAAGTGCTCATGAGAGGTTACAATGGTTCAAATAGATGGTTAATTCAAACAAATGGGTAAGGCTTGTAACGTGGTTGCCAAAGAAACAGGATTACAGGCTCAAAGTGGTTAACTACGATACATAACAATTAGGCAGGTAAAATATACATATCTGGCTCAACAAAGAAATGCCTATATCACTTCCAAGACTGAACAAAACGACTATTTCTCTTTGCAAACACACGGGGCAAGTTCTAGGCATCAAATGCACGCACAGAATAACACAAAACCTTACACACACATATGGCACATAACTCATTCAGGATTGGATTCATCAAGACACTCTAGTCAAAGCAGTTAAGCAAATTTAAAATCATATAATTTAAGGTACTTATACAAGAGTCAAAAACTGAGCCTAAGCGTCACAGCCAGAGTACTTACTATTCTCAAGGCATAACAAAGTTAAGAGATATTGCTTCAATACAAAACACAACACAATGGCTCCTACTCCCAAAAAAAACTATTTACACCCGGTTCAAACAAAACCATTGGAAAAGAACCACGGCACAAAGAAAAACCAAGGGGTAATTGCTACACTACCTAACAAAAAAAATCTTTTTGTTTTTTTTCTTTAGACTTAAATCCCTCAAGAAAATTGTCTAATAGATCCATCGTCGGAAAAAGTCCAATCTTTAAAAAATAATATTTAATTAAACTAACACAGCTAAAGTAGCATGAAAAGTCACCCAGACAATCTCCTCACCCCACACTTAAAATTGTGCATTGTCCCCAATGCACACCATAACTAATAAAAGGGTAAAAGAGACTCCCTGGTAGGCCAAAGGCCGAAGCACTAACAATTCATGGGGTACTCAGACTTCTCCCAGCCCTGGTCCTTCGTGCGGGTACCTCACACTTAGTTCCAACTAATGGTTTGCTGTTGCATCCTTCCAATCGCTTTGCTTTCCATGCTCCTACAAAATAAAAAATCGACACTACAAAAATAATATAATAATAAAAATATAAAAAAACTAAATTTAAAATAAATAAATAAATAAATAAAATAAAGCTGGGTTACCTCCCGACAAGCGCTTGATTTAACGCCGCGGCACGACGCGAATCACTTTTTGCCTCCACCTCGAGCTTATAAATTGAACCCCAAGTTTTATTCAAGCTTATGATTATGGTCATGGGGTGGTGGAACGAATCTAACTGGCCCAAGGAAATAATATATTCTGCACTCCTTAGCCTTTGTATGAGGTATGTAATCCTGATTTTCTGGCAAGAAGAATTCCAGAATATATGCACCTTGTTCCTCATTCCTCGACTCTTCAATTGGTTCGAATGACTCTATTTCTATATCATCATCCAAACATAATGTGAAAAAATACTTGGAGTGTGGACCAATGCACTCAAACACATGAACTTCAGGACTTTCAACATCCTCAACATTAATGATACTAGAGTCAACAAAATTTATATCCTCAATGTCCTTGGCTGACTCTAGTCTCACGTCTTCAACATCGACATCCTCAAATTGTAGTTCGCTAGGTTGTTTATGTTCTACTTTGACCTCCCCAATTAACACCTCAAATTCCTGCTCTTCTTTGCTACTATCCTCAATATTGGCTTGTTAAGCATTAAAAGCTCCAACCACTTGACTCAATTGAGCCTCCAACTTGCGAATAGTTGCCTCTTGCCTTTCTATTTGCAATTGTTTTTCATTATTTTGTTTCAGAAGGCACTTTAACATATCCTTGATCTCCTTCAGGTCTGCATCCCCAGGTTCTTTGTTCCTATTAACTTCACAAGAAAAGGTAGAACCATCATAGTAAGGGGTTGGGGGAAGATAAGAAATATAAGCACAACCATGAAAGTGACCATTTTACCACCACACACATCACACACATTCCACAAATAAGATTGAGTTGGTGCACATAACTCGCTCTTAGGAACGTTTTGAAAATTTTGCCACGGGTAGTTTCTTTCACAATATGTATGGAGATCAATAGTAGAATTATCTACACCTAAATTCCCATAATTCCAAGATGTCATGTTTCTAAAATTAATAAGTAAAACAAAAAAAAAGTTCAAACTTGAAGCCTAGCAATATGTACACCTACAACTACACCGTTAGTTCCCCGGCAACGGCGCCAAAATTTGATCACGCCCAACTCTAGTCCTAAAAAGGATAAGCGGTCGCTACAAAATATAATCAGGTCTAACAGTCCAGAGTCGAATCCCACAGAGAACTAAGCTTAGCTATATCTGTTTAATATCACAAAGAAGACAAGTTTGAACAATTTCCTAAATTATAAAGATTGAGATTTATATTTCTAACTAATTAACTAGCAAATACTACAAAACGGTAAAATTATCAACTAACGAGACAAAGGGTTGGAGACTAAATTAAGGAGATCTGGAGTTATGATTTCCTCAATTGTCGGAATCCTTCTAGCTATGTTCCCTACAATTTCGCCAATGTATTCTCTACTGATCGTGAGCACTTTAGGTGCCGTAATTCTCTCTCGAGCAACTACAACAATTTACTAGACATATTCTGTCGAACTACGCTAGTTGCCTTTATCTAACTGCTCATTATGACCACGTCAAGGCTTTGTTATTTCTACACCTGCCTTTAAACCCGCTGTATTGATTTCTAACATACGTTAGGAGTGACGTTGTTCAACAACCACCTAAATATGTATCCTTTCTCAAGCAACACATAATAAATAGGCACAGTCAATCGATGACCATTCAATCAACAACAATAAACACGTAGTTGAACAAGTAGAGAAATCCAACGGCTCAATTATATAAAAACATAACAAGAATTTATCCTACAAAAGGTTCCATCAAAACCCTAGAAAACGAATTAGCTATTCATAATAGTATGTAAAACTACAATACTAAAAGTCATAACCAACAATAAAAGATAGGAAGAGGAAGGAAAAAAACTCGTAGAAGAATTCTCCACCTTGCTCCTATTGTGTTCTTGCCTCCTTAGGTCGAATCCCCGGTCTCCTTAGCCTCCTTAGGTCTAAATTATGTCCAACCCCTTAAAATACCGTTTTTCCATGTATATATACCCAGTAGGGTCGGGCCCAAACAATTATACCTTCTCCTAGACAAAAAAAAAATACTTTTCCCGGGTTTGACTAGCGCGGCCGCGCTCGTGACCGTGCTAGTGGCCGCACATATTGTCCAGTGTTCTGCCTGACGAGCACGGCCTGAGCGCGACCGCTCTATTGACGCTCACTTTTCACCCTATTCCGCTTAGAATTTGGAAAAACGTAAAACGTAAAAGTTGTAGCCCTTTGTAGCTTTCCAACCATATATTGTGGAGCCCAAATGGAGTTCTGAGCAAAAAGTTATATCCATTTTACTAGACAGTGCGCAATATGCCTACTCGATTCTTCGTTCGCTCTAACTATCATCCGTTGACTCCCAAACACGATCCCGGCTTAATTCCTTGAGCTTTTACTCAGACTTCAAAGCTCCAAATCACTTGAATTCATTCCATAACATCTACATAGCTCGGAATCACTCCTACAAGGCATAAAACACACCATTAGTGCAAAAACTAGCGATTAAATCTCAAACTCAATTAAAGTGCAGTAAATTTGAGTGTAATAAGCGACTAAAATATGCAATTATAGCCTATCATCATAGAGCAAGAAGAACAACAAGTTATTTAAATAAAGGAAATTGGGAGATTTTGGATTACTTAATAAATCAAGTGGTAATTTTTAAAAGTTTGCTAATAGTAAGGGTAAATTTGGTCGGATAGCATAACGGTAAGGGTAAGTTAGAATGGATGGTATAATAAAGGTTAAATGTAGACAATATCCGAAAGTACAAGGGTATATTCGACTAAAGAGATTATTGTGACTAAAGAGATTTTGGAAATTGGGGTAAAATGCAAGGACGTAAAAGTAAAAAGAGGACACAATAGAGTACTACAGTATAAAATCCACCTCTATGTGACTAAAGAGATTATTGTGAACTCTAGACGGAAAGAATGAGGCAGGCAGAGAGCCAGGCAGAGAGCCAGTTGGGAGTCTCTAGTGGTGGTTGCCCCCTCTCTCTTCCTATGATTTCCTTTTCCATTTGTAAACTAAACCACCATTCACCTTAAGGAACTGTTTGGTTAATGTCTGAGTAGATTTACATACCAAGTACCCGCGCAGCATGCTAGCTTCCCCCCAATGCATGCCCACCTCCAGCCTTGCAGCAAGCACCTTGAGGTCTGTACCGTTGCAGGGATACTATTCTATTACCGTGCAATTTTTTATATATAGGAAGAAGGGTTTAGGGTTTAAGATCTTACCCATTCTTCTCAAAGGATGAGAGGCTGTGATGATTGAGGTTGTCTAGAGTTCTGTCGGGGCAATGGAGCGGCCCGTATCTTGGCGTGGCGACCCGACCCGGAAGGCCTGTTTTATTGTGCAACCGAGGTTTGCAGCCATGGCGGTTGCTTTGTCTCCTTTGCCCTGATCATGTCACAGATCTGAGCCTCAAAAGAAAAGATAAAGAGGACACGCCAGTAAAAAGGGTTTTTCAAAATTTTTTAAAAATAAAGAATACAACTTATGTTCAATAACTTCAAAATTCCTTTAATGACGTCACATTTTGTTTCGGTTTAGTTTTCAGAATTCCTGTGTTTAGAGATTTCTGTACGGATGGAGTCATTATAGTTTCAAATATACAATACCTTTCTTTTTTCAGTCACTTTGATGATTACATAATAAACGATATTATCTTTTTAAACAAAGGTATTTGCTGAAGGAAGTTTTTTATTAAGTTAAAATTCCCGTTGAATTACTGACTGAAACAGTGAATTATTGGACATTTGACATTTTAGGTTATGGGAGGAAACTGGAAACTAGAGATAGAAGAACCAGGGGATATTTTCGTTGACTTACTAATGTTGTTAACAAGAAATATAATGTTCATAAAATGTTTCTAGAATCTGGGGTATTCTTTTTTCTTTTGGTTATGAACATATTGAAATATGATCAATTTTACACAAGTACTGGAATATTAAAATTGTTGCCACACTTTTTAAACCCTCACCCTTTCATCTTGCTCTTGTCCTCTTTTTAGTTTTCTGTTGTTTTCTTTTGTTTACGTACAGGTGCTGTACTCTTATTCTACTGCATGTCATGTTGATACTGCTGTGGCTATTCACTGTATGCTGTGTCCTCTTTACTTCTGGTTTCTTGGTCATTAATTTTTTCCTTTTTATAAATCAGAATCATTCTGAGCATCATTGATGATGCTTATCTGTAGGTTATGATGATATAACTTTTTGAGTTAATCGGATTTTGGGCAATTGGGCCCGTATCTTGGCAGGGCAAACCGAGATGTGTTGTAACCAGCTTAATGAGTATTGGAACGAAATAGGTCCTAATGGAGTTGATTGGGATTCATTTAGCTCACCCAACTAGATTGTGATTGGGGTGGTTGTTGTTGTTGTTGTTGTTGTTTTATGCTATTCTTGTTTGCAGTCATGGCGGTGTCCCTTCCCTTACCCGATTTTGTGACAGATCTGAGCCTACTTCTTATGTCCTCAACCAAGAATAAGTAAAACGCTCAAGATTGTGAATGAGGCAGCATAGCAATGGGCAGTTTCTAAATGGTTGCCTCACATCTGCATGCCAATGATTTCTCAGTGTCTGGTACTGTCAAAGAAAGAGCCTTTCTTTAATGCCCTGTTGATGTTATGTTGGTCATTGACAATCTCGTCTGCTTTATTGGTCATATTCCTTTCCCTTTTAAAATCACAATTGTAAGAGCGACGTTTGTCACAAAAATTTTCTGTGAAGTTTGGACTGTTGACAACACAAAAAATCAGCCTAGAAAAAGTACAAATTAAGAAATAAGCTTATAGAAAAAGTATTCCATATGATAAGAAATAATCTATTTCATAAAGGTCAAGTACTAGATTAGTTATTTCAAATGACCTTTGAGATTATGCCTTTATAACCTCACCCTTTCGTCTGCACTTATCCTATCTTTTGGTGTTTATATTTATTTTAAAAAAAAATTCTTTCGACAGCTTCTCTGGTCTTATTTCTACACCATGAACAACAACTGGTCTTATTTCAACTCTATAACAAATATGAGGCTGCGTAGGATGGGAAGTTTTTAAGGGTGTTGCCTCCTATGGGAAGTTTTTATGGGAGTTGCTTCTTATTTGTATGTCTGATATCTCTGTATTCTTCTACTGCCAGAGCAACAGCCCTACTTGATCGAATTTTATGGATGAGGAATAGTTCACCAAGCTCGGTGGAAAATTTGCTATATTATCCTCCATCTAAGCTAATTCTCTTTGTTAAATTAGCCCAGAAATGGATAAACGAGTTTATATGAATCATAATATTCATTCTATGAATTGTGAGTAAATATCGTCTAGTACTGCTCGGTAAGGGAATCGTATAATTATATACTTGAAACATTTTGAGTGGACTGTTATCTAATGTGGCATCACGTGTTGGCTTAAGGAAAGCTAGATGCAGTAGCAGATTCTGTTTAGGAGATGTCATCTACTGTTATGGCGCACCGGATTTTTCATGAACGTATTGCACTTGAAGTTTCAGCTGGTTGATCCATTCATGTCTTTGAACAATTTGTGCGATACTGTTTGTTCAGAAAGCAAAATGCAGTACATTGGACGCGTCCTCCTTAGACTCTATTCAAGATCAACACAGATGGGAGCTCAAACAGGAACGGGGGACTACGTGGAGGAGGTGGTGGTATTAGATCATATACTGGAATTAATAGCAGCTTTTGCATCACCTTTCAGTAAAGGAATGTGCTGAAACAAAACTAATTGGATCCATGCTAAATCAGACCCGCCATTTGGAATCTTATCTCAGTAATTGAAAGCATTAAGGTAAGCTGAAGGTTTTGGAATATGTGCAGCTTCAACATTGCTTCAGAGAAGCTAATGAAGGATTGAAGCTTGCATGACGGATTGGTATAATTTAAGGATCAAAAGTAGTTTTTTGTTTTTTTTTTGTATACCATGAGCTGTACCTCAAAAGGATGTAACAAGTTAGTTCTAGTAGGACTAATTTAGAAAGATGTAATTAGACTAATTATACATACAATTGTATTTCCACACACCATAGATCTCTTTAAAAATTGTGTATGTACAATTCAAACTTAATTAGTTTTCGATGAGGTTCCCCTCCTTCATATATCCACTTTTTGCGTGCTAATTTACTGGTTAAAGGTCAGCCTCCCGTGATCACCAGTCCGGCGACTTTTGATTTTCAAAATAAAAGAGCACGAGAAAAATCCAGCAGTGGTGAGAATTGTACGGCTGCATAGTAGGTGGGTCAACTTTTTACCTATGTCTCCATCTTTTAAGGAAAACGGCAATATTCTATATACTAGGTGATGACCAGTATAGTACTTAATAAAATAAACAGTGCATAAAGCTACTGGCTAATTTGTCCCTAACCTGAAATATTGGGGGATTAACCTGTTGCTCGTGATTGACGAACAAAGAAACACCGTTACGAATATAAATACTACTCCTACTTACAAACAAATATCGATGTTTTCTTCTTTTTGTCAATGAGTAAAGTTGACTTAAGTGGTTCATATTTCCTTGTGATGACAACTCTTCTTGTTCTTATTCTTCTATTTGTTTTCGAAAAGGCAGCAGCAACAGGCTTGTTCATCTTCGGAGACTCCACCGTGGATGTAGGAAACAACTATATTGAGACCATTCCTGAGAACAGAGCCAATTATGAACCATATATATGCCCAGAATGGTTTCTTCGAGGAGCCTACTGACCAACCACTATTCTTCTCCAATTTCAAGTAATACAACAGGTTCAAATTTTCAAATAATTACTTTGATATGTGGAATAGGGGTGTTCATTCGATTTATCGATTCGATTTTGACCCTTATCGATAATTACTTATCGATTATCGATTTGTATATATGCTTATCGTTATCGTTTCAATAAGGTTTCGATTTTTTCGATTTCGATTTATCGATTTTGGGGCTTATCGATTCGGTTATCGATTACACCAATAAGAAAATTTGCGGGATTCCACGGAAAGTATATCACTATAAACACGCCTAACTAATATGGACCAAAAGAAGCTAAAATAAGACGAACACCGTTTATAACATAAAAATTGTGTCAACAAGCACATGCAACGGAACTAAAGTAAGGGATCAAATGTATGCCACCAACACTCCAACGGTATAAAAAAAATACATCATCACGGCTAATTCTATTTTCCATTAATTTGAACTTCATTCACTTGAGTTTTAAATATGATCATTCCTTAAATGTGATAGATGAAATAATGGGTTAGGGACTTGGGGTAAAGGAAAGGGTATTATAGAATAAGGGTAAAAAAAAATTAAAAAAAAATTAATTTTTTTTTTAGTATTTCTTATCGGTTTATCGATAAACCGATAACCGAAGAGGACAAAATCGAAATCGAAATCGATCACTCGATAAGGAAAATTTCGAAATCGAAATCGAAATTGATAAATCGATAAACCGATAATAAATAATCGATTCGATTTATCGATAAACCGATTCGAATGCACACCCCTAATTGTGGAAGCCAAAGTGACTTTTTTTCTTTTGTTAACTATGTTGCGCGGACTCTCCAAAATGTAGCCGCACCCGTGTAGGATCCTTCAAAAATGCACTGCTTTTGGAGGATCCGACACGTATCCGGCCACATTTTCGGAGAGTCCGAGCAACATAGTTTGTTAAATGGCATGACATCAATCCTATTTGGACTTGAGATTTGTTTTGACTCATCTTAAAGGGGTTATTAAGAAATTATGTGATCTATATATAGGGCTGGTAAAATATCCGACCCGACCCATATTTAATAAAGTGTAGCCCGGTGTACAAAGCATCCTATGTTCACACAGGTTCGGAGAAGGGCCGCACCTCAAGGGGATGTGATGTAGGCAATCTACCCTGATGCAAGCAGTAGCTGATTCCACAGCTCGAACCCATGACCTATAGGTCACACGGAGAGAACTTAACTGTTGCTCTAAAACTCCCCTTCCTGACCCATATTGAATATGGATAAACAAAATGGATTAACCCCATATTGCTCATTTCAGCAATGGAGTTTACTTTGCTTCTGGAGGAGCTGGAGTTGTTTCTACCACTCATCCTGGTTTGGTATGGGCATTAGCATTTTCATCTCCATTTATTCACAGTATACTTATTACTTCATTACTATATATATGTATACATATATATATTTCTACATATATAAGGGTAGATCTACCATGTTACTTGTACGTGATGAAATATCAGGTTTTAGAGACAATTAAAGTAGTTTGAACAAGTGCGAAAATCACTAACAGAAAAGTTGGGAGCAGCCAAAGCAGAGGAAGTCATATGGGAAGCAGTTTACTTCATCAGTAACGATTACATGGGGGGTTACTTTGGTAACGAAACAATGCAGCCAGCAACTCCACGGTCCTGAAGAATATCTAGGGATGGTCGTTGGCAACTTGACTCGGGCAATTCAATTCTATGTTGTTGGTTAAAATTGTATTTATATACAATATTTCAATGACAAGGAATTGTAAGCTTGTCGCCATTGGGATGCTTACCAGCTCCCAGAGGACTAAATCCAGGAGGAGGTTGTTTTGAAGCTGCTTCTGATCCTTGCATTGGCGCATAACAATGCTCTCGCAATTGTGCCTTCAACATATATTGTTGGGTTTGTTATTTAATAAATAATAACAAAAGAGGTGTGAATGAAAAATGGTGGGAAAAGAAATGGAGGGATGACCCGCGACCCGGTCCGGCCTAGCCCGTTTTTCTTTCCCGGATTAATTTAAATTCGTTTTAAATTTTCCACAAAAAATTTCCAACAGCCATGGCTGTTCTGAAACAGTGTCACACCTATTCCAACAGCCATGACTATTCTGAAAGGTTGCAAACCTCTTCAGAGGGTCACACCTGTTTCAACAACCATGACTATTCTGAAAGGTTGCAAACCTCTTCAGAGGGTCACACCTGTTCCAACAGCCATGACTGTTCTGAAAGGTTGCAAACCTCTTCAGAGGGTCACACCTGTTCCAACAGTCATGACTATTCTGAAAGGTTGCAAACCTCTTCAGAAACATCACCAAGTTGGCTATAAATAGACCTTCAAATCCCAGAATATTTACTTACGAATTTTTTTGATTATCTTCTTCTTCTTCTGCACTAAAATTCCAGTGTGTTTTGCTGCCATCGAGTGGTTCGCTGATCATCGGCGTTTTTGGTACCAACACTCCGGTGAGTTAAATCATTCTATCCTGGGAGGATATATTCCATAACCTCGGGTACTTGAGGGGAATAATTTCCTTAAGGACACGCTGTGTATTCAGTGGGCTCGATTTGTTCCTTCAACGTTTCGAAAAATTATTTTGAAGTTCGAATATTATTTTTCAGAATTATTTCTACTAACTTTCTGTTTTATTTTTCAGAAAGATTACTGTTTTATTTACTTACAGCAATACAGATAATTAACAATCTTAAGGTAATTATATTTATTATATTCTGTATTCTGTCTGAATTTTACTATTCTGATTTGAAGATATAAAAACTTCATCAGGGTATTGAAATTCAGAAAACGATTTGAAGAACATAAAAACTTCATCGTTTTTCTGTAAAACAGTATATAAAAACCTTAGTTGTTTTTATTACGTACTGTTTATTGATTACAGTATTATTTACTGTTTTGATTTTGCCATTAATTGATTTCTTCTGTTGTTGACAGTAAGAAATGGCAAATGAAAATGGAAATCCTTCTGCGACTGTTGGTGCAACGACGATAGCCTCGTCAAGCCGCACTACTGTTCCTCCGGCTGAGAAACCGGGGAAATTTTCTTGAACCAACTTCAAAGGATGGCAGCAAAGGGTGTTCTTCTGGCTTACCACACTTGGTATGCAGAAATTCACTAGTGAAGAGCCTCCAATGCCTGCTGCGGACATGCCGGATAATGAAAAGTTCATGGTTGTTGAGGCATGGAAGCAAGCAGACTTTCTTTGCAAAGGCTATATCTTAAGTGCTTTAGAAGATGACTTGTACAATGTGTACAGTGCAATGAATACTTCAAAAGAATTATGGGACGCACTTGAGAAGAAGTACAAGACAGAAGATGCATGCTTGAAGAAGTTCGTGGTTGCCAAGTTTCTAGACTATAAAATGATAGACAGCAAAACTGTGGGAACCCAAGTTCAGGAGCTTCAACTTATTTTTCACGACCTTATAGCTGAAGGTATGGTAGTGAATGAAGCATTTCAAGTAGCTGCTATGATTGAAAAATTGCCTCCTTCGTGGAGAGATTTCAAGAACTATCTGAAGCACAAACGCAAAGAAATGAAGTTGGAAGATCTTGTGATACGTCTAAAGATCGAGGAAGACAATAAAACAGCCGAGAAGAAGTCTCGTGCAAATTCAACGATCATGGGAGCTAATATCGTTGAAGAGACTGCTCCAAAAAAGTAAGAAAGAGGAAAGAGGTCTTNGTTTGTTTATATGTTGATGACATGTTGATAATAAGCAAAAGTATGGCAGATATAAATGCTACAAAGCGCATGTTGGCTAGCAAATTCGACATGAAAGACTTAGGAGTTGCTGATGTGATCTTAGGAATCAGAATTCGCAAGCTTCACAAGGTCTAGCATTATCACAGTCTCACTACATTGAAAAGGTACTTGACAAGTTCAAGATTTGGATTTCAAAATTGCCAAGACTCCAATTGACGTGAGTTATGCACTTCAAAAGAATGAAGGTGAAAGTGACTCACAACTGGACTATGCAAGAGTATTGGGAAGTTTGATGTATATCATGAATTGTACGCGACCAGATATAGCATGTGCTATTAGCAAACTGAGTCGGTTTACAAGTAATCCCAATCAAATACATTGGATGGCAATGAAACGAGATTTGGGATATCTGAAACATACCCAAAATTATGCTTTGCATTATAACAAATATCCTTCCGTGATCGAGGGATATAGTGATGCAAATTGGATCACCGGATCATCTGAAGTCAAATCCACGAGTGGATATATTTTCACAATTGGGGGTGGAGCAGTGTCTTGGAAATAATCCAAACAAACGTGCATCGCCCGTTCTACAATGGAATCTGAATTCATAACTTTAGATAAGGCCGGTGAAGAAGCTGAATGGCTCCGGAATTTCTTGGAAGATATTCCATTTTGGCCCAAACCTTTGGCACCTATATGTATACATTGTGATAGTCAAGCGACAATAGGTAGGGCAGGGAGCATTATGTATAACGGTAAATCTCGTCATATTCGACGGAGACACAACACCGTTAGACAACTACTCTCTAGTGGTGTTATCACAATTGGCTACGTAAAGTCAAGAGATAACGTGTCGGATCCACTTACAAAAGGCCTATCTAGAGAGGCAGTTGAAAGATCATCAAAGGGAATGGGGTTAAAGGCCTAGGACAAGTCATCATGGCGGTAACTCTACCTAGCAGACTGGAGATCCCAAGAGCTAGGTTCAAAGAGATCAAACAAAGTTATGAATGACGGTTCAACATTGTCAACTAACTCAACCCATTCTCGTGATGAAGACAATGTTCAAAAACGAGGTAAAGCATTAAGGCTTTTTTGATGAGTCAATAAAGCTTAAAGCTTTTTAATGATTTGCTAAGTCTGGCAGGATATGACCAGATAGTGTGTCTTTAGGATTATACGTTTAGGAATCACCTATGTGAGTGTGAAGTGTAAGCCGCTTCAAGGAGAATGAAAGTAAAGGCCCATTCTCTAAGCACTCATGAAACCAGGCGGTGTTCATGGCTGAAACGAACACAACCGTGAGAACCATAGATGGTTAAGGATTGATTGTGTGACTTATGTTGTCTAGGTATACAACAAAGCTCGACGGTTCAAAGATATCAAATCTACCGATTGACCGAGCATATCCGATATAAGTTCACTACGGAAAGTTCAAAGGGAAACCTACTTATCCAGATGCAATCAATTCTTGTTTGTAAAACACACACACGTCCGTGCATTCCTTTAAGTTTATAGCCATTCCCCATTCATGTGGGGGATTGTTGGGTTTGTTATCTAATAAATAATAACAAAAGAGGTGTGAATGGAAAATGGTGGGAAAAGAAATGGAGGGATGACCCGCGACCCGGTCCGGTCTAGCATGTTTTTCTTTCCCGGATTAATTTAAATTCGTTTTAAATTTTCCGCAAAATAGACCTTCAAATCCCAGAATATTTACTTACGAAATTTTCTAATTATCTTCTTCTTCTTATGCACTAAAATTCCAGTGTGTTTTGCTGCCATCGAGTGGTTCGCTGATCATCGGCGTTTTTGGTACCAACACTCCGGTGAGTTAAATCGTTCTATCCTGGGAGGATATATTCCATAACCTCGGGTACTTGAGGGGAATAATTTCTTTAAGGACACACTGTGTATTCAGTGGGCTCGATTTGTTCCTTCAACGTTTCAAAAAATTATTTTGAAGTTCGAATATTATTTTTCAGAATTGTTTCTACTAACTTTCTGTTTTATTTTTCAGAAAGATTACTGTTTTATTTACTTACAGCAATACAGATAATTAACATATATTGCAAGACTTTAAGTAATGCAACTCCAACTTCTCGATAGAGTTAACAATCCCACAAAGTATGGTATGTATCCTCTTTCTACCATTTCCCCTACTAGCTAGCTTATTGTTGGCATTCATTAATTAACTTTTGAAGGAGAGCCTTAGATAACCAGTAAAGTTGTTGCCATGTGACCAGGAGGTCACGGTTCGAGCCCTGGAAACAGGCTCTTGCAGAAATGCAGGGTAAAGTTGCGTACAATAGACCCTTATGGTACCGGCCCTTCCCCAGACCCTGCGCATAGCAGGAGCTTAGCGCACCGAGCTGTCCTTTTTTTTTTCTTAATAAATCGCCATTGCTGTGGAACAGGGCCTTATGGAGGTGAAAATACATGTGATGGGACGAAAAAGGTTACTGAATATGAGATTTGCGATAATGCTAAAGACTATATATGGTTAAAGTTCAGGCTTTTTTTCACGAACTTCAGACATATATGGCTGAGGTTCAGACATTTTTGCATGAACTTAAGGCTAAATATAGATTAAGTTCAACCATTTTTTGCCTGAACTTCAACCATTTATGATTGAGGTTCACGAAAAATACCTAAACTTCAAGCATCAGTCATAACCTCCCAACTTCAGACGCGAATTTTTTGAAACTTCAGGTGCATACGTTTGAAGTTTGTTCCAGAGTGGATAAATTTTTATAGTTTTTATGCAATACATTTATGACTCTAATAGTGACCCAAAAATTGGGTATATCTTGAGATATCAGGTTGCAGCATCTTGATTTTATCCTTTAACATGTGTAAAAATACAACCTCTCAAAATTTGCAATTATGATAGATCTGATTTTTGCGGTCTAGACCTTTTGGAGTATCTCTTCTTATAGCTTGTCACGATGAGAATGGTTGTAGCTTGTATAAGTATGCTTATCCTATTTTTATCAGTAAGACATGGTTATGAATGTTAACATTTTGATCCATTTGCTATAAATTATTCAATTCAAATGATGAGAAGTCGTTGATTATGTCAATGTCACAACATTTGCACATGTTTGAATCTGCCCAAAAAGTTCTGATGTAACCTGGAAGTCTTCATTCAACATAGAAAGCAATTGTATCCATTCGTAGAGTAGGGTCAGACAGGTGATAGAAATAGAAACACCATTACTTGATCTCTCCTAATTAAGTAACAGAATATGTGAGTATGGTTGTGTAACTTGTGTTGATTCAAACAAGTGTCACGACCCAAAATCCATTAAAGGTCGTGATTGCGTCGGACACCACTGTTAGCCAAGCCAACACCAAAAAATTAATTTAGTTCTCATTTTAATATTTTTGAAATCATAATTTCCTTCAATTAGATAGTAAATGATGAACTTTACAGAGTAAATAATAATGCTTTTAGCAAAATTTCAATGCTGAATAACCCATAATCATCCAAGAACTCGGTGTTACAAGTGCATGAGCATCAACTAGGAAATAAAATAAAATACAACATATGTCCAGAATACAAATTTGGACAAGAAAGAAAATTACAATTACTCTGAAGGAGACTCTGCTGGCTGCGGATCGTAACATGGAATACACCTCACTTAAGTCTCGGCATCAACCACGCTGCTACGCCCACAAGGCCACTAGACATACACGTGCCTGTACAACAAAATGTACAGCAAGTGTAGTATGAGTATGAAAACAACGCGTACCCAATAAGTATCTAGCCTAAACCCGGAAGAGTAGTGACGAGGGGTCGACATCGACACTCACTATGGTCCAATACATCAGGTACATTAAAGAGGTAAATAAATATGAGACAGAGTAAATAAATGAATTAAATAAGCATAGAAATACGTGATACAATTTTCCCTCATTACAATGAACTCAAGCTTCCCATTACAAATTTTCTCCTTAACTGGAGCACACATATAGGTATAGTGGACCTCGTCAAGTAGATTATCATAACTCAAATCCAGAAAGCTCACGGATACATTGACTTCTTGCCGAATATTACGTACAATTTCATGAGGATATGATATGGGAAATGCCGAGGCGTACGGTCCGATCCAATATAATAATTAAACTGTGCACTGCCGAGGGTCAAATGCCACGAACCATAGATGCATCTATTAACCTGCCGAGGCGAACGACGCGCTCCCATGAGAGTGTGGTACATAAATCCTGCCGAGACGAACGGCCCGATCCCATAAGAGTGAAATACATAATCCTGCTGAGGCGAACGGCCCGATCCCATAAGAATAAGAAGCTTTAATGGGTCCTTGACCCCACTTACGAATAAATGTGTGAGTTATAATTTCTTTAACAAAACTTTTCAGTGAAAACACACACACACACACACACACACACACACACACACACACACACACACATATATATATATATATATATATATATATATATATATATATATATCGCGGGATCATTTCGTAAAAGGAGTACAATTATTCAATGACTAATCATAAACTCGTGACGTCTCTACAATATCCCATCTAGTCTCAAGTAGTAATGTAACACAGAGGAATTTAATAGGCGAGAGGCTGCTCAAATAGGACAACTGTAGCATGATGTGAACCTAAGCCTACCCGGACAATACCATGAATATAGCTACGTACGGGCTCTCGTCACCTAGCATGTACGTAGCCCCCACAATAAGTAGCACACATCAAATTACAATACCTAGGGGTAATTTTCCCCTCACAGGGTTAGACAAGAGACTTACCTCGCTCCGAAGTTTCATAACCGGCTCCAACACCACTCTAACACCTCAAACCGATGCCCAATGCTCCAAAACTAGCCAAACAATTTGCAAACCAATGAAAATATACTCTAATACTCATAACAATTCGATCCATAACAATTTTCCAACTCCGTTCGAAAAGTCAATAAAAATCACCCTCAAGCCCACGTTCCCGAATTCTGAAAATTTTCGAAGATAGACTTTAACCATAGCCTTACGAACTCAAATATATAATTTATTTCTAATTCCATGACCAAATTCGTGGTCAAAATTCAAAAATAACAAATTCTTGGTTTTCTACCAAAATCCCACAATTTCTACTAATTTCCATGTTTAAATCCTTATACAAACCATGTATTTAACATATAATAAGTGGGAATCACTTACCTTGTGTTGCTTGAAGAAAATCCCTCCTTGAAGCTCTCCAAAATCACCTCAACCAAGTGAAAAATGGAAGAAAAATGGGCCGAGTCCCGTCTTTAAAGAAACCTCACTGTCCAGCCAACTTCCGCACCTGCAGACCAATAGCCGCTTCCGCTGCTCCGCAAGTGCGGTCAAAATCCCGCTCCTGCGGTCCTCTTCCGCTTCTGCGCCCATTTCTTCGCTTTTGCGCTTGCGCAGATGCAGCCCAAACTCCACACCTGCGGTCCTTCCCCTGACAGCCCCGCTCCAGGCCACTTCTGCGGCTCTGCACCTGCGGCCAAAACCTCGCAAGTGCGATTACACCAGATATCAACTGCCTCAATTCTTCTTCAAATTCTAAATTCGATCCGTTAACCACCCGGAATCCACCCGAGGCCCCCAGGACCCCGTCCAATTATACCAACCAGCTCTAAAACATAACGCGGGCCTGCTCGAGGCCTTAAATCACATCAAACAACGTCAAATTCATTAATCGCACCCCAATTCAAGCTTAATGAACTTTAGAACTTCAAACTTCTACATTCGATGCTGAAACCTACCAAATCACGTCCGATTGACCTCAAATTTTGCACATAAGTCACATTTGACATTATGTACCTCTTTCAACCTCTGAAATCGGAATCCGACCCCGATATCAAAAGGTCCACTTCCGGTCAAACTTCTCAAAAACCTTTAAATTTCTAACTTTCGCTAAATGACCCCAAAATGACCTATGGACCTCCAAATCCACTTCCGGACGCGCTCCCAATACCAGAATCACCATACGGAGCTATTCCCATACTCGGAATCCCAAACGGACATCGATAATATTGAATGCACTTCAACCCAAATTTATGAAATTCTTCCAAAATGCTAACTTCCACAATAGGCGCCAAGACGCTCCCAGGTCATCCAAAACCCGATCCGAACATACGCTCAAGTCTGAAATCATCATACGAACCTGCTAGAACCTTCCAATCCCGTTTCCGAGGTCCTTTACCCAAAAATCCAACCTTAGTCAATTCTTCCAACCTAGAACTTTTAGGGTTGTGCATTCAAATCGGTTTATCGATAAATCGAATCGATTATTTGTTATCGGTTTATCGATTTATCGTTTTGATTTTGATTTCGAAATTTTCCTTATCGAGTTATCGATTTCGATTTTGATTTTATCCTCTTCGGTTATCGGTTTATCGATAAACCGATAAGATGTACTAAAAAGATAAATATTGTTTTTACCCTTATTCTATAATACCCTTTCCTTTACCCTAAGTCCCTAACCCTATTATTTCCTCTACCACATTTATGGAATGATCACATTTAAAGCTCAAGGGATTGAAGTTCAAATTAATGGAAAACAGAATTAGCCGTGATAATGTATTTTGGATTTTTTTTTATACCGTTGGAGTGTTGGTGGCATACATTTGATCCCCTTACTTTAGTTTCATTGCATTTGCTTGTTGACACAATTTTTATGTTATAAACGGTGTTCGTCTTATTTTAACTTCTTTTTGTCCATATTAGTTAGGCGTGTTTATAGCGATATACTTTCCGTGGAATCCCGCAAATTTTCTTATTGGTGTAATCGATAAGCATATGTGCAAATCGATAATCGATAAGTAATTATCGATAAGGGTCAAAATCGAATCGATAAATCGAATGCACACCCCTAAAAGCTTTTAAAATGAGAATTTTCTTTCCAAGTCAACTCTGAACTTCCGAAATTCCAATTTCGACCACAAGTACAAGTCATAATACCTTAAGTGAAGCTGCTCAAAGCCTCAAACCGCAGAACGTTGCGCTATAGCTCAAAACGACCGGTCGGGTCGTTACATTCTCTCCCACTTAGACATATGTTCGTCCTCGAACGTGCTAAGAACTGCCCGGGAGTTGTCTGAAATCACTATTTAACACTTCGTGCACCTACCCGTGCTACCACAACCCAGTTGAGCACATTAGATCGAGCTAATCCGAAAATTTTTCCTTTTATTTAGCCAAATAAGCCTTAGAGCCCAATTCCAACATCCAGAATTCTCTGTCAGGCCTGCTTCCATCATACGAACACCGTGTCAATCTCTATGCGATGCACCAATACATGATTGCATACCTTTGCTGGATCCACACTATGTACTACATAACTCACATGATTGTAATAACATCCTCTATAACAACAGCCGAAATTTCACGAATCTGATTCGCACAATGCACCTCATGATACATATAAGTTTTGTTTCCAACTCTTGCAATACTGCCACGATGGAAGATATGTGTAGAAATTCATAACCAACTGCCGAGTCAAAAAATCGCGGAGTCTCTCCTCCTGACAGGAACCGTTACATCATTATGATCCAAATAACGATATTTGCTCTTTAATATGCTTCATATAATCTGATCGCACTGATCCCAGGTCCAATAATCTCGTCTCACCCAGTATAAGTTTTTCAGGCAATAAGCCACCTCAGACGCTGCCAAAAGTCTCATATGATGCCATAATGTGCCAATAAGATACAAACTCGAATGTGATACCTAGGGAAAACGAACTCTGGAAAGAACTACTCAGCCCACATAACTAATTAAACAACCGAAAAAATGTTATGAACCTTTCTTAGAAAATGAGAAACAAAACACACAAGGATAGATACAGGGAACTGTACTCAACATCACACTGTTGCGGCGTGCAACCCGATCCACACATAATAGCCGTGGCAGCATGCCTCCTGATCCAAACAATGTACCCGTGGCGGCGTGCCACCCGATCTACACATAATAATCTATAAGGAAATACGTACCGAGCTAAAATGCTCATAACTACAAGAGACCCAAATATCGACCACAGTCACGCCAAGTGCGTAATATCATCCATAGGGAGACAGACAGCGACATACGCCACAAAACTCAAGCACAACTAAGGTGCAATAAATGACTTACATCTCGAGAGCCATCCTGTTTATATAACACCACAAACTACACGGGATCTCAATACTAGTGCAAATAATCGAATCACTCACAATCCACACGGCGCAATAGAGTATTACATGAAAATAGCTGACGACTAAAGTAACATCCAAGGCTCGAATACTCCTCCATAAACAATGCTAAGCTGAAATGAACACATCCGACTTGATATAAAGCTCACATTAACATTTAAACCCATCCACGGACCTCCAGCCGATTCTGACCGTACCGCACTGGGCTAATAACCTTTCAAGGATCCATACTAACCCTTTTTCCCCATGGCCCACAAGAACAACCGTCTAATCCAAAAAAAACTTCCACAATTCACAACCAACTGAATAGAGCGCCTTCCAGGCCTAACCTCTCACATTAGCAATAGTACCATAATCTCCATACTTGGTTTCAATCTTCAATAAATCATGTGACTATATGTCACCCTTATACCATCTTCCCATGGGATACGCTCCCACGATCATTCCACACCAGGTAACAAGTTTGCACATCCATACCACCGGCAATACTAATGCTATAAAGCGAATCAAGGATCCACAAATCAATACACAAAGCCTCTTACACATGACACCGATCTCAGGTGACGTTGAAGACAATACCAGCTTGCTTTAAAAGTCTAAATCCTTTTATGCTCGTCCGAGCTTGTGACATTCTTGTCAACACCGAATCGCAACCTTGATCCTCAACTTTCAATTCCCATGCTACCCACTACACTCAATCATGCCAATACGCAGGAGTACAAGAATTTCATCATAACTCCTGAACCACTAATGGGGTACATATTTCATCATATAGAAACCCTTCACTTAAATCATTTCAGGAGTGTTTATCGTGAAAATGGTAATAAAAATTAACATTGTTGATGGGACTATAAAAATACGTGATCTATTTTTATGCTAGTTGTTTATGCGGATGATGCTATGTGCATGGAATTTGAGACAAAATGTGAGCTAAAGATAGAGCTATAATCAAACCGATGAGCTAGCCAATCTGGGCCTCGGGCAGACCGATACGGGGTCTCGAGGTCAATTTTAGGGCTCGAGCTATTAAGGGTAACCGGGGAAGGGCTAACAGTTGTAAGATAATCAACAAAGGCTTTTTATGGCCAATGATAAGCAATAAATGAAGAACAAGTATGAATGTAATAAATGAGAGCAATAATATCAAGAGAATATATTAGAGAGAAGAGAATGTTCTTCTATATTTCGTGTGGAGTAATTGGAGCAACAGAACCTTACAAAATGACAAGGACTCCCTTTATATAGGAGGGAAATCCCCACATAGTACAAAATACATTAATTATATAGATATGGGGACGGGACGGCTGACTGACACCCTGATTTGGGTTCAGAGTAGCTTGCTAGACTGTGTCAGTCCTAGCCGCGTGTTTTGGGAACTCCCCTTATTCCCCATTACCGTGATCGTTACTGCCCTGGGGTCGAGCGTTGTTGACCCTCGAGGAGAGATACTCGGCCGCGGCCTCGAGCCTTCGAGGTGGTTCCGCAGCCTCGAGCCTTCGAGGTGATCTTCCGAATGCCTTAGTGACGAGAAATTGGACTTTCTGATTTCATCGTATACAGATAGTCCCCGCATTTCTTAGAGAGGAAAGATGAGAAACGACCTTGACATCCGACTCTTCGAATTTCCCTTGATGACATCACATTGACAACATCATACTTATGAAGCCAACCTTCACGATAACCGGGGCACCACATGGACTTGTCTTTTCAGCGTCATTCAATGTGCTGCCGATTCCCATTCTTCAAGGCCATAATATCGCCATCGACTCATTTTTCAATGGCGCATTGATTGCGCCTGCCGATCCATCTTTCAAAGGATTGATGGTGTCACTGGCCATACTATCTCCCCCTATAAATGGGGGCTTTCCGGTGCTATCTTCTCACTCAAGTATCTTTCAACATCTATCCATTCCTTTCTCCTCACTATTTTCTTCCATTATTAACCACCATGTTTGGGATTCATGGCCTCAGGGTCGTATGGCAGCATTCTTATCAGCTGCGCGATGACCTTCTGTCCGAGCTTCCCTTTGTCGAACGAGACTATACCGTCCTGTCGTAGTACTTGTTGTTGTTACGACTGCTACTGCTGTCGTTATTGGCTCGAGGTGATGATACATGGGGGGCCGACTTCTTCCGACTTAGAAAGTCATTTGGACTCTACACCGCTGCTCGGGAGAGTGTTCGGACTATACACCGCTGTTCACTCTCCTACCCTGTCCTGGCGTGGCACTTCATCCTTCGGGTTTTTCCCCAAGGGATGAAATGGCACAACCAGCCACTGATCTTGCACGACACGATGTCCCGGAATGTGGACTCGGAGCGGCCGTGCAAGTAGGGTCGACGCCCGCCGAATCTTGAACCTTTAGCTTCGGCGGGCTATGTCTCTTTCCTCTACCTCTTCTGCATCACCTTCCTCTTCATTACCTTCCCCCTTTCCTTTTCTTCATCTTCTCCCTCGGAGGTATTATTCTGTGGGATTGAGATATGAACCTAGAGGAGGTGGCGGTCGAAGGTATCACCGTCGAGGATGCGCGTTCGAGGAGGTGGCGCTCGGAGATGCTGCTACCGGAGATGAACCTTCGGAAGTAGATAAGGCTTCTAGGCTTTTACTATATGCATACCTTTTCACCTCTTTGTTTTTGTGTAAGGACCCCTTGCGGGCTTTTGTAATCATATGTAAGGACCCTTCGTGGGCTTTTGTAATTGGATGTTTATGAATACAAAGATGTTTCTCCAATTTTGTCTTTGACGCTTGCTGTGTTTCCTTTTATTTTTGTTTATGAATATTCTGAATGTATGGCTCTACCAGTCGGTGCCAATTTCGAGCCTGGATCGGGCCGATAAGCCCGGGTCTTCGGACCCTTTACTTTGACTCGAATAAACGCAACGCTTTGAGCCTTAAAACCGTGAATTACCATTTAGGCTCCGTGGCAACCATTGAGGAGGAATTTGCTCGGAGGTCCGTGGACAGGGATTGCCTTTGAGCTTTCGAGGGCAGTTTCCAGGTGGAGGTTCGCACAAATCCGGACCTCCCAGAAACCTTTTTGGAATTAGAGTAGATAGCGTTGAGGCACTCTAGATAGATCCTGGAGGAGGGTTTGTCCGAGCTCAGGTGGTACCTCGGGGCCAAAACTATATGGGTGGAGCTCGAATGTTTATTTCCTTGGGGCCCGATTCCCTTTTGGCAAAAGTCCCCGAGGTCAGACACCACCTCGAGACTTGTAGCGATGTCATTGGCTTCCTGGAACCCAATTCCTCTCTTTATTGGAGGTCCTCGAAGTCGGGTACCACCTCGGGGTTGGCGACGATACCGTTAGCTTCTTGGAGCTATCTTCTTAAGATTAAGATCCTCGAGGTCGGGTACCACCTCGGGATTGGTGACGATGCTGTCAGCTTCTTGGAGCTATCTCCTTTCAGATGGAGATCCTCGAGGTTGGGTACCACCTCAGGATTGGCGACGATATTGTCAGCTTCTTGGAGCTATCTTCTTTCAGATGGAGATCCTCAAGGTCGGGTACCACTTCGGGATTGGTGATGATGCTGTCAGCTTCTTGGGCAGGCGGGTCGCTGCCGTTTCTTTCCATATATAGGGCCGCTTCCACTCTTTTAGAGATCTCGCCATTTTAGATAGTTATCCCCCAATTTGGGCGTTGAGCCCCTCATTACCTCAGCGCTGAAGCATTTTGCACAGCTTCCTGCTTCAGTTCTTTAGCCTCGCCATAGCTATGACTGCTACATCAGGGCCTGTTCGGCAAAGAAGGGAGAATTCCGCTCCCGATGCTCAGGATCAAAGAGACTTTACCTTGAAGGTTATTTCTTCGATAGGAGAGGGGCACCTTGAGTTAGTAAGGAGAGACTTCGGATGGGAGGAGATAGTAGTGTTACAGACACTTTCCCCGGATGAGGGTATCTCGAATCGCGTTGATGGATTCCTGAACGTGTACACGTATCCTTTCACACTGGGCCCCCTCGATAGGGTTGCGCTCGACTTCTGTTTAAAGTATTGGGTTACCTTGGCGCAGATACATCCGTCGTTCTGGCGAGTAGTGTTGATGATGAGGTTCTTTGCGGAGAAGGCGGGGCTTGAATTTACGCTCAGTCATCTCATTAGGCTGTATCGACCCTTTTACCACCGAGATCTGCTAACCTTGCGGTGTTGGTCGACCACGCCCTTCGTTGTTGACTACGAGGAAGATGGAGATCGGGAGTGGATGAGTCAGTTCGTCTGGGTCCGAACTGCTGATGTTATCCCTGTGGAACTTATGCCATTCCCCGAGGAATGGAATTATACACTTAAGTGGTACATCCCGTGCCTTCTCAGATTCGTTTATGGCGAAGGCTATTTTTGTATCCAAGTTTTTTCCTTTTCTGTAGCGGTTTCATGGGTGCCAGGCGACGTTCCTGATCTGCCTGGTTGGGTCCGGAAGCTGGCGACCCACTCGATTTGCGACGAGCGCAAGTGGCGAACATTGTGCCGGGGCAGATGGGAGGCAAAACATCACGGTGTGTCGCAATTGCGACAATTGAAGCCCCTTCCCAGATTTTCTTCTTTTTAGCTTCTTTTTGACTTATTTCACTTGGTTTCTTCAACATCACTTCTAAATCACATAGAACCTGTAATATAGAAGTAAATGGCATTAAACACATGATTTTATCACTCACACATAGCAAAAATATAGGTTTAAAGACAAGACAAGTTGGTAAAATACCAACTTATCAAACCCCCAAACTTAAACTATTGCTTGTCCTCAAGCAATGAAAGCGACAAAATCTCTTCCCAAGTATTTAACTCAACATTGTATCCTTATCATGCCAAGCCAAAAAGGTCTACTATAATCACAAACACATAACTTCGATTGGTACCAACAATTAAACCAATGCATATGAATTGCCGAACACTTTTCATGAACTTCATTACATTTCAAATGCCCAAGCACTATGCAAATCAAAGTAGCAAATCAAGTCATGACACTAAAGCTTCAAAATTTGCCTCTCTATCACAATTATCTTTCTTTGGTAATTTCTTCCAATTGAAAATGGGATTAAATTCACAACTCAAATTTCATGTGCCCTCACATTTAAGATAGGATCTCACACTCATGAATCTTAATTCAAAACAAAAAAATGGGATATCAAATGGAAAGAATTAACTCTCTCTCAAAAAGATGTTCAAATGCATACAAGTAGTACCATAGGCTTGCCCTTCATGTATTCCTCCACTAATGTAGACAACTTGGTTCAAAATCAATTAGGACTTAAAGGTTTGTAGATTAGGCTGTTGGTTAAGGTAGGGCACAATTTTGGTTAGAGTGACTCAAAACCTCCCCAAGCACTACAAAATTTACAATTAAAGTCCACTTCCTTCAAAAATATTCTCCATCCTTTCTTCACTTTTCATTCCACACCTAATCTTCCCTTTATTCACAACTTCTTATTATCATTAGTTTTTTTTCCTTCCTTTTCAAAATTAAGGAAGGTTTCATTTTTTATCATTTTTTTACCTTCCACCTTTTAAACAATTTCCATATCACAACTTTTCCAACCTTTACCCCCAAACTTAGGCTTTTAGCCTAAGTTTACACTTTCAAAGTACTTAGGGAGGTAGGGTGCCAAAAGCTAGATCAATAAAGAACAAAGGAATAAAGCCTTGTAACATAGTTGCGAAAGAACAAGGTTAAAGGCTCAAAATGGGTTGACTAGGGAAAATATTCAATGGTAGGAAATTTGAGGCACAATAGCGGTCCAAGGAAGGCCTAATATCATTTTTCAAACCAAGTTAGTCTATGATTACGCCTTGAAGCACATTCCGGGCAAGTTCTAGACTGCAAGTAATGCAAAAGAACTCACAATAAATCTCACCACACATGGCACATGAACACTCAAGTGGAATACAAATCCAAAATCCAATTGAAACCATGACTCAAAGAGGTTATATATAGCATAATAAGCTATTTAGTGAACCAAAGAGCCAAAATTTGAGTCTAAAATTCATGACATCTTTACTTCAATTATTTTTCTTTTTCAACAACCAAAAATTCATATGCCGAGGTTTAAATCATGTTGGTACCAAGCAAGCCACAACATGGTCAATGGGCACAAACTCCAACTCAAACCATTTATTCTTCCTAATGTTAACATAACTATATCTGACTACAAGACTAATTCCCTTAAGAAAGTTGTCTATCTATCCATCATCGGGAAAAGTCGACAAAAATTTTCTACAATTACCCGGTTCAAGAAGAAAATTGGCATCCTTGGAAAAAGAACCGTGGTACAAAGAAAACCAAGGATATCGCCACTAACATAAAACATACTATATAAGATAAATTTAGACTAAAATAGATAAAAAAAAATTAAGAAGCTAGTAACCACAATCAAGAAGCTAATAAATACAATAATATCACACATCACATGAAATACAATAACAACAAAGTGAAAAAAACCAAAGTACCAATCTCTACAGTTATCCACATTTATACAAGAACAACAGTTATACAAGAAGCCACCCCCAACCAAAGATCATTCATTGTCCCCAATGCAACTAAACATGATAGAGTAAAATGGTGGAAAGTGCTCCCTGAATATTGCATCAGGTGCTCTCCTCGTTGTTTGACTCAGAGGCATCCTCCTCTCCTTCTTCCTCGGACCAATGAATAGGAACATCATCATCCTCTACCAGCCTGGTCGATGGCATTGGGTCTTGAGCTTTAGGACTTTCCACAGCCCCTTCACACCCTTCCACATGCGGGTAAAGAATTTGTCTCTTTTCTTCTCTCTTTTCTTCATCTGGGTGTGTGCCATTTCTAGAGTGCCATGAGAAGTGCTCAACTCACCATGTGCCTTGGCCAGCTCAGTGTATGCCTTCTCCAGCGTTTTGAGGTGATCCCCCTGCTTCCTCTGATCATCAAGGTACTTTTGAAACTCTTTCTTGGAAATGTATGTGGGTCCCTCAGATGTTTCCCTAGGTCCCTGTGGAAGGCCAGCCACTAGCTCGCGGATTACCCGCATCTCCTCACTAAGCACAACCAATGGTCCTCCTGCAGAAGAGGATGGCTGACTACTCTGATCAACCTGAGAAGAAGACACCAACTTTCTCTTTTTGCTCTTTACTGCCCCGCCCTCTCCTCTTTTCTTCAAAGGATTGATAGGCTTTCCCGGCTCTATCCAGTTGTTTCCTGGATCTTCTTCCACCCCAGCAAGTTGGCACAGCTCAGTGATAAGCGATGGGAATATCAATGATGTACCATTCTGAATCCGATACTCCCTCAGCTCATTGATGAAGATTTCACCAACATTTAGCTGAATACCATCAAGGATGCAGGCTATCATTTGAACTCTTGTAACCGGTACATTCCATATGTTCGACACAGGAGAGATACGACTGCATATGATGGCCAGCCATATCTTTGCTTCGGCAGTGAACTCTTTGGATGTGATCCCTCTCTTCTTAGTTGCCCATGAAACATCCGCACCAGGGCATAGTTTGGACACCAACCACTCCCCTGAGGCACAGTCTTTTGTAAGGAATGGGGCCATATCATGGTTTGGCAGATGATACAATTGATTCACAGCTTCAGCCCCAAAGTGCACCATTTTGCCGCGAATTCTCATCTTGGGCTTCCTTAGCCTAATAGCTGGGAGGTTGGCATAAAACTCCCTTACCCATTGCTCATTGGCTTTGCAAGGTTGAGGGGAAAAATAGTTCCATCCCATGGCCATCAGCCTTTGATAGAACTCGGGAAGACGTTCCTAGACGTTGTCCAGCAGTATACTACTTTCCGGAAGCACCTTTTTCGATATCAGGTCAGCAAAGTACCATTCTTGGCTCCAATGACAAGAACCGGTGTTGGTCGTAGTTCTGCTCAGCTTCCAAGGGGTTGTCACTTGAGGATCCTTCAGAGTTAGAGCTCATTTTCCAATTATAGTACTTGTCAACAAATGATAAGAGTGAAAACATGATATGGTGATGAAGAATAGTGCAAAATGAATCAAATATGCCAAAGGAATGATAGGACAGTTGAAACCCAGCCTTGGAAAAAATTTAAGGATTTTGAAATTGTGAACTGTCTGCTCTCTGATATCGCAATTCCCAAACAATCTTCGCAAATGCGAAGTTAGCAGAACTGCCAAAGTATGGGAATTGCGAAGGAATTTTCACAATTGCGAAGTACTCAGAGGTACCCATTTATGGGAATTGCGAAGAATCAACAAAAATATCGATGTTTCGGCCAAGAATCTCATTCGGGCCTTTCATCGATCACATAAGAAGCAGAAAAATTTCACTTCTAGTTGACAAGCCTTGGGTACTCAGACTTCCCCAAATTTTTTAGCAAAGAACAAAAACTCACACTCTCAACAACCTCACCCAGAAATTGACATAAGTTTTGAACAAATTTTTGAACAATTTCGGGCAGAAAATGATACCCATTTGAAACTAGGGTTTCAGAAAAACTAAGATGAAAAAGAAGAAGAAGAAGAAGTGTGATTAAGCTTTCATACCTGGATTCCTTCAATTAGGAGTGAGAGGTAATGGAGTATTACAGTGATGAGAGTGAGGGAGACAAAGGTTTTAGGGCCTTAGAACTTTTTCTTCACTTTTGTTCAAAATGAGTGCACGACCCAGTTTTACCTCTCTGATGTCGCAATTGCGAAGTTTAATGAACTCTGTACAGTTCGAAATTGCGACAAGTATTTGGGATTTGCGAAGGGACACGATCGCAAATGCGAACCAGAGTTCGCAAATGCGAAAACTGTGCCCCTGCAGTTTTTCCAGCTATTGTTTTTCTGATCTCTGCCTCCCCGACCTACTCAAATCAACTCCAAAAATTATGAAACTTGGCAGATTGGTTAGACAAAATATAATAAGCTATTCTAAAAAAGAAAATTTCAAAAATGACTAAAATTTTTGAAAAACGATGGGTTGCCTCCCACCAAGCGTCGCATTTAACGTCGTGGCACGATGTAAAACAACTTTACCACTTTTCTTGCCACTTGGACGATATGAATTGGGCACCCAACTTGGAGTTAAGCTTGTGACCACGAGAAGTGGGGAGTGGTAAGTTGATGATCAAGCCAAGACTTAATTTCTTCATTTTTCACTTCTTGGCTTTCATGTGAGGAATGTCATTTTGCTTTCTTGTTCCCTCAAATTGTAAGATGTATGGTTTTTGTATTTCCTCCTTGCAGTCCCTCATTGACTCGTGTAGTTCAATTTCCATATCACCACACACTTCCAATGTTGAAAAATGCTTGGAATGTGACATCAACCCTCCAAATTGCAATTCTTTCCAGATTTTGACATTCTCTTTTTCCCCCGGACTAGAGTCAATCTCAACCAAATTTTCATTCACACCGGTTGACTCTAATTCAATATTTTGTCTTGGCATCACTAACACTCATGGAGTCGGTTGGCGGATGTTCAAGTCTTGATTCCTCAAAGTAAAGCTCACTTTCTTCCTCGGAATTGGACTCTTCTTGACTTGCTTCCACACTCTCAAGTTGGTGGGCATAGTGAGCCTCTACCAGTGTTTTCATTTGAGCTTCCAAAATGCGGATATGTTCATCATTGTGCGTCAAGCTTTGTTTCAAGTCTTCGAGTGCAAAGTTGTGCTTTTCCTCATTTGCAAGAATGGTCACCAAAACGAGCATAATTTTATCATTTTGAGCATTTTAGAGTTCTTCTTGGTTTTGATCAAGTGCCAAGGAAGGATTTTCGGCTTCCACATCTAAGGAAAATTCTTGGCTATCATTAACTTTCGAGGATTTTTGGACCTCTAAAGCTTCAAGCATTTCTCCCATTCGTGAGTGCAACCTTTCAAGTGCCAAGTCCTTTTGGAGACTATTCTCCAAAAGCTCCTCCAAGGCACTTTGTTCTTTGTTTCCTCCTTCAAGTAAGCACTCCAACATGAGCTTGAACTCTCCATTTTGACCATGCTCAACTTCTTCTACTTCCATAGCCCTATAATTTTCATCACAAAAAGTAGAATCATCATAGCGGGGGCATGGGAGAGGGAAGGACAAATAAGCACAATACTCCCAATGACCATTTTGACAACCACACTTATCACAAATACTCCACTCATGGGTTTGAGATTGTGCGCACAATCCATCCCCGGGAGAATTTAAACAATTTTGCCACGAGTATGGTCCTCCACAATAAGGACAAGGGTCATCAAAGTATGAACAACTACCATCCGACCAATTTTCATTATATGATGCCATTTTCAAAAATAAGAAAATAAACAAGAAACAAACAAGAAAAATAGACCAAGGTAAGAAAAATTAATTACACAAATATTCACAAGTTTGGACTAAAGCACTTACGCTTATTTCTCAAACAACCTAAATTACGCCAAATTGTTCCCCGGCAACGGCGCCAATTTTGATGACGTCCAAATCCACTACTAAAAAGTAAATGGACACGGTCACATGCAATATAATTTACCCAACTATGAGTCAGGGTCGAATCCCACAGAGAACAATATGTAAGCGATTAGGAATGTAAGAGAATTATCACTTGTTATGCAGTGCCAAACACTTAGAATTGGTTTTAGAAAATATTTCTACCTAAATGCGGAAATGTAAACTAACCTAGAAAGCAAGTAAAATGATCAATGGCTACAAGTATGGATGCATCGGGAATTACACTCAAGTAACGATCCAATGAATTTCATGATTTTACAAATATGAGCGAGTTTATGTTAATTAGCCACGGGTAATAATTCTATATTAGCTTCTTCCGAAGACTAACAAGACTTCCTAATTGAATTATCCCTAAAACAGTTAAGAGATTAAGCATACCCGGATATGGCTACAAGTAGTTCAATCCTATCCCTAGGTAGAATCTATAAAATGAGGTAAGCCTCAAGTTCTTGTTAATTAATCTTTTCCAACCCCAAATTATTTTTTCCAAAATTAATTCGGAGTTAATGGGCGAGTCCTAGCTTCCAAAACTTGTTCTCTCTTTCTCTAAGACTAAAAATATGCTAAAGATTCTGCCAAAAGATGCCTCAAAATATCTGCTAGGACGAGTATAAAAATGGTTTGGGGTTGAAAACATGTGAAATGCCTGAATTGCCCAGGTCTGATGCCCGTTGACCGCACCTGCGGAAGAATCATCGCAGGTGCGGCTCCGCAGATGCGGAGATCCCATCGCAGCAGCGAAATGCCAACTAAAACTCTATCACTGCAGATGCGGTTCACCAGGTGCAGATGCGCAATCGCAGAAGCGGTAATCTAACCGCAGATGCGATTTCTTGCAAGCTCAGACAACTTCACAGAAGCGGGCCTTTTCACGCAGAAGCGGGGTCACTTCTGCGACCATCCTTCCGCAAATGCAGAATCACAGGGGAGTTTTTGCATGGTTTTCACCCTTTTTTTCTCAATTCCACTCCAATTGAATTCAAATCACTTCATGGCATCATTTACCTAAAAATCTAACAATACACACCATAAACGACCTCATATTATAGTTAAAGGACATAAAAGCTAAAGAAAATAGACTAGAATAAGTGGTAAAATCACCACTCATCATCACGTCGCATGAGACTTCGTCCACCGGAATCGGTCCTGGTGCGTTCTCAAGGTTTTGTGGTGGTTCACCAACACCTGGAACAACCACAACATTCTCTCCGTGGTTCTCAATACTGTTTTTCACTGAATCAGACATTATGACCTGAAATCAAAGATCTTTGGACAAGAAAAAGCGTGAAAGATAACTTGCGTTGTGTAATGAAACCAGCAAGAAAATAATCACTATTATTTTTAGCCCCATGGTGGGCGCCAAACTGTTTACCATGAAAATGGTAATAACAATTAAATTTGTTGATGGGACTCTAAAAATACGTGATCTATTTTTATGCTAGTTGTTTATACGGATGATGCTATGTGTATGGAATTTAGAGACGAAATGCGAGCTAAAGATAGAGCTATAATCAAACCGATGAGCTAGCCAATCTGGGCCTCGGGCAGACCGATACGGGGTCTCGAGGTCGATTTCAGGGCTCGGGCTCAAGCTATTAAGGGTAACCGGGGAAGGGCTAACAGTTGTAAGATAATCAACGAAGGCTTTTTATGGCCAATGATAAGCAATAAATGAAGAACAAGTATGAATGTAATAAATGAGAGCAATAATATCAAGAGAATATGTTAAAGAGAAAAGAGAATGCTCTTCTATATTTCGTGTGGAGTAATTGGAGCAACAGAACCTTACAAAATGACAAGGACTCCCTTTATATAGGAGGGAAATCCCCACATAGTACAAAATACATTAATTACATAGATATGGGGACGGGACGACTGACTGACGCCCTGATTTGGGTTCAGAGTAGCTTGCTAGACTGTGTCAATCCTAGCCGTGTGTCTTGAGAACTCCCCGTATTCCTCATTACCGTGATCATTACTCTCCTGGGGTCGAGCGTTGTCGACCCTCGAGGAGAGATACTCGGCCGCGGCCTCGAGCCTTTGAGGTGGTTCCGCGGCCTTGAGCCTTCGAGGTGATCTTCCGAATGCCTTAGTGATGAGAAATTGGACTCTCTGATTTCACCGTATACAAGGAGAACCATAGCAACATGCGACTGAATTTCCATAACCGCAGAAAATATAATCCTCTAGTAGTGGTCTAAACCCGGGATCCGTCTACACACAACATTCCATAATACTCGATTCCTCCAAATAAAATCAATTACGAAGGCTGTCATGCCTCGCACGTACCGCCACAGATCGCATGTATAACTTAACCCGCCGAATCATTGCCATCATCATGCCAATTCAACCATCACTAACTGATCCGACTTATTCTAGTTTACTCTGGACTTTCCTTAGAAATAACAACGGCTCTATTCAAAATATAACAAACTCAATCCGCACTTATCCTGAGTGACCCATTTCACGAGACCACATTGTCTCCAAAACACATGAACCATCTCATTCCTTCCTTGTGCGCATGTTCGCATCTTCAACTGGTATACCCACTATGATAATTTCTTTATGAATCCAAAGTTATTCTCTCCCATTCCTCCAATTCTACACCACATACCGATGATAACATCGAACACTTCAAGCCCCTTTCATAACCTACTGCAAAAGCTCGATACTTAACCATACCACGGACTCGAAATCCTTAGGCACCACAGTTTAATTTTGAACCTACTAGGACCATTGTTGAGAGCCACCCACTCTGACTTGTTTCCGAATATAATGAAACTCCAAGGCTCTGCAAGCACATGAACACCCTCTCAAAGAAGCACCCAGCTGAATCACTCTCCTTGTAAATCACCTTTACATGAAGCATAAATCCTAAACCTTCCCATAGCCTGAACATGAATCGATAAGGCCAACTATAGAACACATTCCTAAAATCCTTCGCTCAAATCACCACTGATGTTTTCTTCCCTTGGCCATAATAACCCACCAATATGCCGATAACTAGGAACCTCACAAGTAGATAACCATGCAATTCAATTGTAGGTGGTGGGCCTCTTCCACTTAACTCATAGCTACCATTGCATAACTATGGAACCCACCAAGGTTCATTCTTCCTCTGCGACATGACCTCGCGCTATCGGCCCGCCAAATTCCTCAAAATCTTCCAACGATGCTGCACCGAGCACAATTACTATGAAACCAATAAACTGTCTCGAGTCCGTGCCCGTTCATCAGTTGTACAAGACCGTTCACCCCCCATTGACATCAACTAAAGGTGCAACGACATATTCAAATCCAAAGTCATGTTGTATCCTTCTTCACATCAAGCAACTCCTTTCCGTCGTGTCCAACCTCCCTCCGCATAGTAGCCAATATGCCAAATTAAGCCCGTAGACCTAGTCACTATCCACCATGAATCCCAATTCTCTCTAAGCTTTCCCAAGCCGTGTAGTCATCTTACCACAGAACACATATGCTACTCTGCCACTCTCCCACTTTGGTCAAACTCACTTCTTTAAGCAACCACTCAACTCCTGTTTCTTACACCCGGCCTTCCAGAAAATTAACTATCGCAAGACACCTCCCACATGCCCTTCCTCATCATTCGCTGCCCAGTTGTTGCCTTAAATCAAAATCTATCTCTTTAGCACTTGAACTAATAAATTACCACCAACTCTATACCTCCTAGAAGATTGTCACGACCCCAGTTCACCCACCGTGAACATGTCGTGATGGTGCCTAGTCTCCACAACTAGGTAAGCCTAAAATGCGGAAAAAGAAAATAACTTGCGATAAAATAATAATTCAACTTTGAACAGTTAAAAGAAAATACGGTGTATAGATGCCACTTCGCATATACAATTCCATAACACGGAAGTCTATAATATCATCCCAAAACCCGGAAACTCATGGGAACACAAGCTAACAGAATGAATACACTGCTCTAACTCCAGAATGTCTAAAAACAACAGTAAGAAAGGAAGGATATCTGCTAAAGCTAGAATAAGATAGAGAATCCTTGGTCTGCGAATGCGGCAGATGTACCTCGAAGTCTTTGCTAGATCTCTACGCCTCGAGGGTGATACGCCTGGGTGGAGGTACCTGGATATGCACATGAAAAACATGCGGAGAAGGGGCATGAGTACACCACAGCGGTACTCAGTAAATGCCAAGCCTAACCTCGGTTGGGTAGTGACGAGGAAGGTCAGGGCCCTACTGAGATAAATATATATATACATAATAAATGACGGGATAATAAGCAATAAAACTGAGAATCGATAATAAAGATCTACACAGTATAATAATAGTGCAATAATGGAAACAGAGATAAAAGCATCTACAAGGAAATACCCCCTCACAGCAAGATAAATAATCGGGATCTCTTGGTATCCTCAATATACACTCTAGGGATCTCTTGGTATCCCGAGGATCTCTTGGTATCCTCAATACATATGCCAGGGATCTCTTGGTATCCTCAATACACGTGCCAGGGATCTCTTGGTATCCCGCACCTCAATCCAGACCATAATTACGCACAAGGGATCTCCCGGGATGCCGTCCCGTAGTCCCAATTTAAAACACACAACAACAGCTCAAGGACATCAAAATAAAAACTAAGTCCGTAATGAGTTAACAGTAAATTCTAGCCTAACATGCTTCACATAATGCAATTAAGGCAGTTTAAGCAAATAGGCAATTAATTCACTAATCATGCTCTTCTAAACTAACACAGGATATATTTTGCATGTAGAATAAAGCAAGTAAGGAAGAAACTCAGTTTAAGTACTTAAAGTAAAACCGGATATTTCAACAATTAGCTCAAGTACGCGCTCGTCACCTCACGTACAAGGCATTCAATTACCAAGTATCATATCCTAAGGGGAGAAGGTCCCCCACACAAGGTTAGACAAGCCACTTATCTCAAACCGGCTCCAAAATCAACTCGAAACCACACGTTTTCCCCGAGTATCCGACTCCAAATGGCCCAAATCTATTCAATTAAATTACATATCGTAAATAACATCTCAAGCAACTGATTCTACTATTTAATTTAAAGCTAAGACGCGAATTTAGGAAAAATGACCAAAACGCCCCTCAGGCCAATGTCTCGGAATCAGATAAATTTTGAATTTTCAGAACCCCCATACTCTCACGAATCTAACCATACAAAAATCTCCCAAATCGGAGGTCAAACACCCACTCAAAACTCAATAATTCGGTCTAAGAAGTTTCTTCCAATTTTTCCCAATTTTTGATCCCCAATCCGAATTTAAATGATGAAATTAACTATAGATTGATGGAATATAACTAGAAAGGCTTAAAGAAACGTTACCCAATGATCTCCTCTTCAAATCCCTCTCAGAATCGCCCTCTCCCGAGCTCCAATTTGATTTTTCTAACTTTTGAAACTAAACCCTCGAATTTCATATTTCATTCCAGTGATTTCCGCATCTGCGGTCAAGGGACCGCATCTGCGGAACATATGCCGCTTCTGCGGTTTCCATTAACCAGCCAAGGGCCGCATCTGCGATACTAATTTCGCAGGTGCGAAACCGCAATCTGCGAAAGCTGAGGGAGCACCAAATGTCCGCAATCTGCGCCGGCCAAAGGCCACTTCTGCGGCTCCGTCACCTGCGGAAACCCAACCGCAGGTGCGGTTATGATAGATACCAGAAATCCTTCAGCAGCTCTTCAACTCCAGAAACCTTCGTCCAACCCATTCCGAAATTCATCCCGAGTTCCCCTAGGACTCACCAAAAAGCACAACATCACCTAATACCCTATTGCAACTTGTACCATCCTTAAAACACCTAAAACAATACCAGGGAAACTTTGAATTAATCAAGGATTTAAGCCTAAGAACTCTCCAAATTTTCTTCAAAATACGCTTTCGATCAAACCTAACCCAAAAACACGTCTGAATGGCCTGAAATTTTTGGCAACAACACCATCCCAAATGAGCATGACGGAGCTACTGCAACTTCCCGGAATTCAATTCCGACCTCGGATCAAAATCTCACTAATCGACCGGAAACTTCGAAAAATTCCAACTTTCGGTCCATTTCAAGGCCTAAATTAGCTACGGACCTTCCGAACAGCATCCGAACATGCTCCCAACCCTGAAATCACCTAACGGAGCTAACGGAACATCGGATTTCCATTCCGAGGCTTCTTCACACTATATCCGACAACAGGCAACTTTCTAACACTTAAAGCTCTGCATTTAGGACTAAGTGGTCGCCAAAACAGTCTCGAAAACACCAACACGAAACGTTCCCGGACAAGCGCAAATAGCAGAAATGAACTTAGGGAAGCAGTTAATAGAGGGATCGGAGGCGAAATTTATCCAAAAAAACGACTGGCCCCCGGTCGTTACATCCTCCCACACTTAAATTCGTTCGTCCTTCGAACGAGCACAAGAAATTACATACCTGAAGTAGTGAATAAGATGAGAGGGTACTGGCTGCGCATAATCTCCTGCTCGTCTCCAGGTCGCCTCCCTCGATCGCACTGACCCCGCCACTGAACTCACGGACTCAATGTTCTTTTTGACCTCAGCTTCCTAACCTGCCTGTTCCAAATATTGCACTGGCTCCTCAACATAGGATAGAGGTCCTTCCCAAACTGGACTTAAGCTGAAATCCAACACGTCGATGGATCACTGTGATACCTCGGAGCATCGAAACATGAAATACCGGATGAAACCCCTGCAGCTGGGAGGTAAGGCAAGCTCATAGATGCAACCTCCCACTCAACTCCTTTCAATATATCTTAAAAGGGCCAAATAAACCCTCAGGACTAGCTTCCTTTCTTCCCAAATCTCATAACATGCCCTTTCAATAGGCCGACAACCCGAAGCAGAACCCACTCTCCAATCCATATAGGAAACATCACGAACCTTCCGGTCCGCTAACTCTTCTGTCTGGATTGGGCTGTACGGAGTCCTAATCCTGAATCAGACCTTGACTCTCTCCAAAGCATCCTGAACCAAATCTGTGCCCAACAATCATGGCCTCACTCCGGCTCGAACCCCCGAGATCTCATCGTCTTACCATACTAAGGCTCTGTCGTACTGGTTGCCATCTGATATCTGGACTGATAGGCTTTGTTTGTAGGCAAACTCCGCTAATGGCAAGGAACTGATCCACAAGAACCTCAAACTCAAATCACGGCACGAAGCACGAGCATATCTCTCAAGAATCTTGAATAGTCGCTCGGACTGTCCCGTCCGTCCTGAGGGTGAAATGTTGTGCTATAACCTCCACCCGAGTACCAACTCCTCTGTCGGCTCCCCAGAACCGCGATGTGTTAAACTGAGTACCTCTGTTTGAAATAAATGGAAACTGGAATACACATGCAGACGGACAATCTCCCGGATAAGATCTCCGCCAACCGCTCCGAGGAATAGGTGGTACACACCGGGATACAAATGGCGCGGACATGGGTCAGCCGTCACAATAACCCTAAATGGCATCGAACTTCTTCAAAGTCTCGTGGGAGTCCAGATACAAAGTCCATGGTGACCGCTCCCACTTCCACTCCGGAATCTCTATCTGCTGAAGCAATCCACCCGGTCTCTGGTGCTCATACTTCACCTGCTGACAATTAAGGCACCGAGCTACAAACCCAACTATATCCTTCTTCATCCGCCTCCACCAGTAGTGCTGCCTCAAATCCTGATACATCTTCGCGGCACCCGGATGAATGGAATACCGCAAACTGTGGGCCTCCTCTAGAATCAGCTCCCGAAGCCCATCGACATTGGGTACACAAACTCGACCCTGCATCCTCAATACTCCGTCATCACCAATGGTCACATCTCGAGCATCGCCATGCAATACCTTGTCCTTGAGGACAAGAAAATGAGGATCATCATACTGCCGCTCCCTGATATGATCGAGCAAGGAAGACCGAGAGACCACACAGGCTGGAACCCGACTGGGCTCTGAAAGATCTTATCTCACAAACTGGCTGGCTAAAGCCTGAACATCCATCGCCATAGGCCTCTCTACTGCTGGTAAATAAGCCAAACTCCCCAAACTCTCTGCCCGGCGGCTCAAAGCATCAGCCACCACATTGGCCTTGCCCGGGTGATACAAGATAGTGATGTCATAATCCTTCAACAACTCTAACCATCTCCTCTGACGCAAATTAAGGTCCTTCTGCTTGAACAGATGCTGCAAACTCCGGTGATCAGTATATATCTCACAAGGCACACCGTACAAGTAATGACGCCAAATCTTCAAGGCATGAACAATGGCAGCTAACTCAAGATCATGGACAGGATAATTCTTCTCATGTATCTTCAACTGTCTGGACGCGTAGGCAATCACCCTACCGTCCTGCATCAATACCGCTCCAAGGCCAACTCTCGAGGCATCACAATAGACAGTATAAGACCCCGAACCGGTAGGCAATATCAAAACTGGGGCTGTAGTCAAAGCTGTCTTGAGCTTCTGAAAGCTCGCCTCACACTCCTCTGTCCACTGAAATGGGGCACCCTTCTGGGTCAATCTAGTCATAGGGGCTGCAATCGATGAAAACCCCTACACAAATGACGGTAGTACCCCGCCAAGCCAAGAAAACTACGAATCTCTGTAGCTGAGGATGGTCTAGGCCAACTCTGCACTGCCTCTACCTTCTTCGGATCCACCCGAATGCCCTCACTCGATACCACGTGACCCAAGAATGCCACGGAATCCAACCAAAACTCACATTTTGTAAACTTTGCATATAATCTCTTTTCCCTCAGAGTCTGAAGCACAGTCCACAGGTGCTGCTCGTGATCCTTCCGACTCCGAGAATACACCAGAATATCATCAATAAAGATAATGAAAAAAGAGTCAAGATATGGCCGGAATACACTGTGCATCAGATGCATGAAGGCTGCTGGGGCATTGGTCAGCCCAAATGACATAACAAGGAACTCGTAATTACCATACCGAGTCCTGAAGGCAGTCTTCGGGATATCTGGCTCCCGAATCTTCAACTGATGGTAACCTGAGCGCAAATCAATCTTAGAAAAAACCCGTGCGCCCTAAAGCTGGTCAAACAGATCATCAATACGAGGCAAAGGATAACGGTTCTTCACTGTAACCTTGTTCAACTGGCGGTAATCAATACACATGCGCATAGAACCATCCTTCTTCTTCACAAATAACACATGAGCACCCCAAGGCGATACACTGGGCCGAATAAAGCCCTTATCAAGTAATTCCTGCAATTGCTCCTTCAACTCCTTCAACTCAGGAGGAGCCATACAGTACGGAGGGATAGAAATGGGCTGAGTGCCCGGCAACAGATCAATGCCAAAATCAATGTCCCTATCGGGTGGCATGCCCGGAAGATCAGCTGGAAACACATCAGGGAAATCCCGTACCACTGGGACTGAATCAACAGAAGGAGTATCCATACTGGCATCTCTCACAGAAGCTAAGTACGCGTCACAACCTTTCTCAATCATACGCTGAGCCTTAAGGAAAGAAATAACCCTACTGGGAGTGTGACCTAAGGCACCCCTCCACTCAATACGCGATATACCTGGCATGGCCAGTGTCACAGTTTTGGCGTGAAATCAAGAATAGCATAATGGGGCGACAACCAGTCCGTGCCCAAAATAATATCAAAATCGACCATACTGAGCAATAATAAGTTGGCTCTGGTCTCAAAGCCACAAAGAATAACCAAACATGACCGGTAAACGCGATCCACAATAAGAGAATCTCCCACAGAAGTAGAAACATAAACTGGGGAACTCAAAGAATCCTGAGGTACCCCCAAATACGGAGAAAAATAAGACGACACATAAGAGTAAGTGGAGCCTGGATCGAATAGAACCGATGCATCTCTATGACAAACCAAGATAGTACCTGTGATGATAGAATCGGAGGCGGCAGCCTCAGTATGGCCTGGAAGGGCATAATATCTGGCCTGGCCTACCCCTCAAGGGCGACCTCTACCTCCCCGACCTCCACCTCTGGCTAGCTGGGCCGATGGAGTAGCAACCGGTGCTGGAACCATAGCCTGAGAGCTCTGCGGGGCCTGCTGTGGCTGAGGAGTCTGTGGGGGTGTAGCCCTCCCAAGTCTGGGGCAATCCCTCACCACATGGCGTGTGTCACCACACTCAAAACAAGCTCTGGAGGACGTGGCGGCTGTGACTGGCGCGGGCCAGGTCTGCTGGACTGACCACCGGAAGCACCCCGTGCAGGAGGCGCACTAGAGACTGGAGGTGCATAATAAGGCTCCTGGGGCCTAGGTGGAGCTGGAATATCACTAGCTGCTAGAAGGGATGAATGAACGGGGCGACCCATATGACACCTACCATGACGACCTGCAGCTGGAGCACGGGCACCAGAAAAATGGCCCGAATCTCGAGACTTCTTGGCCTCCCTCTCCTCCCTGTCCCTAGCATGCATACCCTCAATCCTCCTAGCAATGCTCACTGCCTGCTGATAAGACACATTCGTCTCTAACTCACGAGCCATGCTAGATCTGTTGCTGGGAATAAGCCCCTCAACGAACCGGCGAACCTTCTCGCGGACTGTAGAAACCAAGGCTGGGGCATGTCTAGCCAAGTCAATGTAGCGGACGGCATACTCTGAGACAGTCATAGTACCATGGCGCAAACGCTCAAACTCCGCGCGCCAAGCATCCCTAAGACTCTAGGGAACATACTCCCTCGTGAACATATCTGAAAACTGAGCCCAAGTCAGGGAAGCTGCCTCATCCGGGCTGTCTAACTCATAAGCACGCCACCACTGATAAGCGGCTCCTCGAAGCTGGAAAGTAGTGAAGGAAACCCCGCACGATCCTGATATGCCCATAGTACGGAGAATACGGTAGCACTCCTCCAGAAATCCCAAGGCATCCTCTGATGCTAACCCACTGAATACAGGAGGATCGTATTTCTTGAACCTCTCAAGTCTCCGCTGCTCATCCTCTGAAGCCGCTACCCGACCCTCGGGCTTAACTGGTACTGCAAGCGGCGCAGGTATAACCTCTGGGGCCTGCTCAACATGCACTCGCTGCTCAGGAGTGCGGGCGGCGGGAGTCTGTACTCCTTCCCCGGCCTGGGATAAGGCTGCAGCAAGGGGAAGCAACCCTGCCTGAGCCGGAGTGGTGTACATACTCATGAACTGTGCCAAAGTCTCCTGGAGTGCTGGAGTAGTAGTGGCAGACGTATTGGGTGTCTGGACTCCGGCTAGTACTGCTGGTGGTGCCTCGGCGGCAGCTCGCGTGGGTGCTCTGGCTGCACCACGAGCGCGTCCTCGGCCTCTACCCCGGCCCCACCCTCTAACAACGGCAGAAGGGGGCGCGGGTGCCTGGTCCTCTCGGGTAGCGCGTGTCCTCACCATCTGTGAGAGAATAGAAAGATAGAAGTTTAGTTGTGACGTCAAAATCTCGCACGACAAGGAAATCAAATGAAGTGGAATTTTCCTAACAGTTACATAGCCTCCCGTAGATAAGTACAGACGTCTTCGTACCGACCAGCAAGACTCGAATAAACTGGCGTGTTTTCCGTGACTCCTATGAACCTAGAGCTCTGATACCAACTTGTCACGACCCCAGTTCACCCACTGTGAACATGTTGTGATGGCGCCTAGTCTCTACAACTAGGCAAGCCTAAAATAAGGAAAAATATTAATTCAACTTTGAAAAGTTAAAAGAAAATACGGTGTATAGATGCCACTTGGCATATAAAATTCCATAACACGGAAGTCTACAATATCATTCCAAAACCCGAAAACTCACGGGAACACAAGGTAACAGAATGAATACACTGCTCTAACTCCAGAATGTCTAAGACAACAGTAAGAATGGAAGGATATCTGCTAAAGCTAGAATAAGATAAAGACTACTTGGTCTGCGGGCGCGGCAGATGTACCTCGAAGTCTCTGCTAGATCTCTAGGCCTCGAGGGTGATACGCCTAGGTGGAGCTACCTGGATCTGCACATGAAAAACATGCGCAGAAAGGGCCTAAGTACACCACAGCGGTACTCAGTAAGTGCCAAGCCTAACCTCGGTTGGGTAGTGACGAGGAAGGTCAGGGCCCTACTGAGATAAATATATATATACATTATGAATAACAGGACAATAAGAAATAAAACTGAGAATCGATAATAAAGATCTACACAGTATAATAAAAGTGCAATAACGGAAACAGAGAGAAAAGCAACTACAAGGAAATACCCCCTCACAGCAAGATAAATAATCGGGATCTCTTGGTATTCTCAATATACACTCTAGGGATCTCTTGGTATCCCGAGGATCTCTTGGTATGCTCAATGCACGTGCCAGGGATCTCTTGGTATCCCGCACCTCAATCCAGACCATAATTACGCGCAGGGGATCTCCCGGGATGTCGTCCCGTAGTCCCAATTTAAAACACACAACAACAGCTCAAGGACATCAAAATAAAAACTAAGTCCGTAATGAGTAAACAGTAAATTCTAGCCTAACATGTTTCACATAATGCAATTAAGGCAGTTTAAGCAAATAGACAATTAATTCACTAATCATGCTCTTCTAAACTAACACAGGATATATTTTGCATGTAGAATAAAGCAAGTAAGGAAGAAACTCAGTTTAAGTACTTAAAGTAAAACCGGATGTTTCAACAATTAGCTCAAGTACGCGCTCGTCACCTCACGTACAAGGCATTCAATTACCAAGTATCATATCCTAAGGGGAGAAGGTCCCCCACATAAGGTTAGATAAGCCACTTACCTCAAACCGGCTCCAAAATCAATTCGAAACCACACGTTTGCCACGAGTATCCGACTCCAAATGGCCCAAATCTATTCAATTAAATTACATAAATAACATCTCAAGCAACTGATTCTACTATTTAATTTAAAGCTAAGACGCAAATTTAGGAAAAATAACCAAAACGCCCCTCAGGCCAACGTCTCGGAATCGGATAAATTTTGCATTTTCAGAACCCCCGTACTCTCACGAGTCTAACCATTCAAAAATCTCCCAAATCGGAGGTCAAACACCCACTCAAAACTCAATAATTCGGTCAAAGAAGTTTCTTCCAATTTTTCCCAATTTTTGATCCCCAATCCGAATTTAAATGGTAAAATTAACAATAGATTGATGGAATATAACTAGAAAAGATTAAAGAAACGTTACCCAATGATCTCCTCTTCAAATTCCTCTCAGAATCTCCCTCTCCCGAGCTCCAATTTGATTTTTCTAGCTTTTGAAACTAAACCCTCGAATTTCATATTTCATTCCAGTGATTTCCGCATCTGCGGTCCCGCTTCTGCGGAACATATGCCGCTTCTGCGGTTTCCATTAACCAACCAAGGGCCGCATCTGCGATACTAATTTCGTAGGTGCGAAACCGCATCTGCGGTTAAACTTCCGCATCTGCGGAAAGCTGAGGGAGCACCAACGTCCGTATCTGCGCTGGCCCGGCCGCTTCTGCGGCTCCGCACCTGTGGAAACCCAACCGCAAATGCGGTTATGACAGATACCAGAAATCTTCAGCAGCTCTTCAACTCCAACAACCTTCCGTCAACCATCCGAACTCATCCCGAGGCCCCCGGGACCTCAACCAAAAGCACCAACATCACCTAATACCCTATTCAAACTTGTAGCAATCCTTAAGACACCTAAAACAATACCGGAAACTCGAATTAATCAAGGATTTAAGCCTAAGAACTCCGATTTTCTTCAAAATACGCTTTCGATAAAAAACCTAACCAAAACACGTGCGAATGAACTGAAGCTTTGCACACACATACCAAATGACATGACGGAGCTACTGCAACTTCCGGAATTCCATTCCGACCCTCGGATCAAAATCACACTATCGGACCAGAAACTTCGAAATTCCAACTTTCGACATTTCAAGCCTAAATTAGCTACGGACCTCCGAAACACATTCCGAACACGCTCCCAACCCCGAAATCACCTAACGGAGCTAACGAAACCATCGGATTTCCATTTCGAGGCCGTCTTCACACTGTTCCGACTACGGGCAACTTTCCAACACTTACGCTCTCATTTAGGGACTAAGTGTTCCAAAACTCTCCGAAAACCCAACACCAAACGTCCCGGCAAGCCAAAATAGCATAAATGAACTTAGGGGAAGAAGTTAATAGGGGATCGGGGCAAAAATTCCAAAAACGACCGGCCGGGTCGTTACACCATCACTTTTTCATCTTTGACAGATACATCTTTGGCGACTGATGCTGGAGCATTAGTCCTAGTTGATTCTTGAACTCTGCCTTTTGAAAGTTTGATTATATGGTTATGAGAAATATGTGGCTATGCCCGCTTTTGCACCTTTTCTGTCTGTTAGTAGAATTAGAAAATGTGATATTTATTTTGCATCTTCAGTGTATTACAGTAAAGCAGAATATGATAACAGTTAAACAATTGCATTTTGATTCTTTATTTCAAGTAAGATAATCAAATTGGGGTGATTTTGATATTTTTTACAAGCTGTGGGGTATAAATCATCCTTCATGATTTTGAAAAAAATGACATCCAAATATGTTGCAAAAATTATAACCAAACACAATTTCATCTTCAATTCAAATTTTAGTGACATTTCAAAATTGAAAAAAAAAATGAAATTCATGTCCAAACGCCTACTTAGTATTGAAATGTTTGCACGAACGATCAGTTCTTGGCTCTTTTTGCATAGTACATAACAGGGTTCCTAACTGCGATCGTCCTTGACCAAGAATAAGGAGGAACTATTCTTGAAAGGGTATAGATTCCTTTAATTTAACTTGGCAATATATCAGTTTTCGCTAATACACGAGTGACTTCAGTACCGACTTCCACAGGACATGACATAAGTAATAAAAACATTCTTCAAAAAAAAAAAAAAAAAAAAGAAAATAGCTTACTAGCAATGCAACTTATGTGATTTTATTGGCTTTCTTTCTTTCAATATATATACTAGGTGCACCATATGGGGTAGATCTGTGTTCTTCAGTTACTGGTTTTTAACTATTATGTTTGCTTAACTCTTTTGTTTGCCAAGATTTCATGTCTTCTGCGTTAGAGATATGCAGATGCAAATGGAGTATAAACTCTATGTATATTGAAGTAGTTAAGAAAAGAACAAAAGTTAACAATGTTAACTTGACGTTAGGTTAAAGGACAAAAATTGCACACTTTATCCAGTTAAAGGTTAAATGACGTGCTTGGTCCACTAATACAAGGACTAAAATCAGGCTTAGGCAACACCCTAAAGACAAACTTCTATCTTCCCTTGAATATATAGATTGTGGAGTCCCTGAATAAAAGAAACAAAAAGAATAAAGAAAGAATAAATATTATTGGCTAAACAAAAGGCAAGTTAGGCGGATCTATCAAATTGGTTTTGTAAGAGATTTGGTTTTAGATTTGCAAATTGCAATATGCAACATGCATATGAAATCCAATCTCCTGATTGGTTCTATGGGCGGTCATTCACTCCTATAAATAGGAGCTTTGTTCGTTCATTCAATCACACCAAAATCAGAGAGCGAATAGAGCATAGAGAGAGTAATTCACAGATTGTAGTCTGTGAGATTAATATTATTTGTGAGTAATATTATTCTGAGGTGTTTAAAATAAAGAGTGTTATTTCTTTCAAAGTTGTAGTAGTCTCTTGACACTACTAAGTTGTAATATTATTGTGATAATATTGCTCCGCTCGGGTATTGTATTTTACCCCGTTAAAAGATTTGGTGTCGTTGTTATTCTCTTGTGTTATTGTTATTTACTGTGGATATTATTCCTGGGCGGTATTATTATTTTTATTCCCAACAACGTGGTATCAGAGCCATGGCGAGTAATGGTCCGCTGTCTTTTCAGTATCCCCGTCTCACAAAAGATAATTATGAGAAATAGTGTCTACGTATGAAAGTCATTGTAGGCTCCCATGATGTGTGGGAAATCGTAGATAGAGGGTATGCAAAACCCGATAATGACGAAGCTCTGCCTCAAAATGAAAAAAATGTCTTGGCAAAGACAGGGAAGAAGGATCAACAAGCCCTCACGCTCATCCACCAATGTTTGGATGATGCTATGTTTGAGAAGGTGGCAGATGCTACCACCTCAAAGGAAGCTTGGGAGATTTTAAAAAATTCTCTCCAAGGAGTTGACAAGCTGAGGAAGGTAAAACTTCAAACTCTAAGGGCTGATTTTGAAGTTTTAAAAATGAAAGAATCCGAATGCATTTCGGATTATTTTTCAAAAGTGAAGGCTGTTGTAAATCAATTGAGACGATACGGGGAGGACATAGAAGATGTCCGTGTGGTAGAAAAGAGCCTTCTCACTTTAACACCTAAATTTGATTTTGTGGTGTGTGCTATAGAGGAGTCTAAAGATTTAGACTCTATGATGGTGGAGCAATTGGAGGGTTCTTTACAGGCCCATGAAGAAAAGATCAAGAGGAGACAAGAAGTGCCACTGGAGCAACTTCTTAAAACTCAGGCATCCTTTAAGGATTATGGAGGTGAAAAAAGATATCGAGGTCGAGGACGAGGCCGTGGCGGTCATGGCAGAGGAAGAAGTAACGGTAACAACTTCAATAATGAAGTTAAAATCCACCAAACATTCAGAGGTCGTGCTCGTGGACAAAGAGGAGGAAGAGGACGTGGCTACTACCAAGAAAATAATGGACATAAAAAATTGAGTGTTATAATTGTCATAAATTTGGCCACTACTCTTGGGAATATCGTAGCAATGTTGAAGAGAAAGCTAACCTTGTCGATGACAAGAAAGAAAAAGATGAGTCAACGTTATTGCTGGCACTCAAGGAAGAATACAGGGATGATTGCAGCTCGTGGTATTTGGACAATGGAGCAAGCAATCATATGTGTGGATGCAAAGAAATGTTTGTGGAGATCAATGAAACAGTGAGAGGTAATGTGTCCTTTGGAGATACCTCAAAGATTCAAATCGAAGGGATAGGTACGATTCTGATCTCCTGTAAAGATGGTAGTCACAAGCTAATTCAAGATGTTTATTATGTACCAAAATTAAAAAGTAATATTTTGAGTTTGGGCCAACTTCTTGAAAAGGAATATGACATCCACATGAAAAATATGCATCTTTGGCTTAGAGATTCAAGTGGAATTCTAATTGCTAAAGTGCATATGGCAAAGAATAGATTATTTTCTCTGAATCTTAAAACAATTGATGCAAAGCGTTTGAAGGCTAATGTGCAAGATGAATCATGGTGTTGGCACATGCGATTTGGGTAATTGAATTTTGAAGCGCTCAAATCAATGGGATAAAAGAACATGGTACATGGGATACCATCAATCAATCATCCAAATCAATCGTGTGAAGCTTGTCTTCTTGGAAAACATGCAAGGAGGAGTTTTCCAAAGGAGGCCATATCAAGATCAACCAAGCCGCTCCAGCTTGTTCACACTGATGTATGTGGACCAATCAATCCACCTTCTTCTGGTAAAAGTAGATACTTTATGCTTTTCATTGATGAGTTTAGTAGAAAGACTTGGGTTTATTTCTTGATCCAAGAATCTAAAGCTTTTGCTGCTTTTAAAAATTTCAAAGTACTTGTGGAGAAAGAAAGTGGCTATGAAATTAAAGCTCTAAGGTCCGATAGAGGAGGCGAATTCACTTCAAACGAATTTAATGACTTTTGTCAGTCTCATGGAATTCGTCGCCCTCTAACGGTACCTTATTCACCCCAACAAAATGGAGTTGCAGAGAGAAAGAATGAAACGATTCTTAATATGGCTCGATGTATGTTGAAAGCTAAAAGTATGCCCAAGGAATTTTGGGCCGAAGCTGTTTCTTGTGCAGTTTATTTGAACAAGAGGTCTCCAACAAGAAATGTCAGAGATCAAATCCCTCAAGAAGCATGGAGTGGAAGTTAGCCAAGTGTCAAACATTTGAGAATCTTTGGGAGCATAGCATATGCTCATGTGCCACAGCAAGGGAGAGCGAAGCTTGACGATCGAAGTGTTAAGCATGTGTTTGTTGGCTATGATACGAGTTCAAAAGGCTACAAGTTATACAACCCAAGCAGCGGTAAGGTGGTGGTAAGTCGCGATGTTGAATTTGATGAAGAATTGGCATGGGATTGGGAAGCTCAGGAAGAAACTTCATATGATTTTTTTCCATATTTTGGTGCTGAAGAAGAACCAGAGACCGTGGAACCTGTGCAGGATACAACTCCACCTCCTTCTCCAACCAATGTTGCATCTCCCTCTTCTCAATAAAGTTCAAATGAACAGCCGCAAAGGACAAGGAGTATTCAAGAGCTCTATGAGGACACAGAAGAAGTTACTAATTTTGATTTTTTATGTTGTCTTTTTGCTGACAGTGAACCAATGAACTTTGATGAAGTTGTTAGAAACAAAAAGTGGAGACAAGCCATGGAAGAGGAGATTGAGTCAATAGAGAAGAACAACACTTGGGAGTTAACAACTCTTCCCAAGGGTCATCGAGCTATTGGAGTGAAATGGGTATACAAAATAAAGAAGAATGCTGATGGAGATGTGGAGAAATACAAGGCACGACTTGTGGCTAAAGGCTATAAGCAAAGGCAAGGCATTGACTATGAACAAGTCTATGCACCTGTTGCCCGCATGGAGATGATTCGTTTGCTGGTCTCTTTGGCGGCGCAAATGAAGTGGAAGATCCATCAACTAGATGTCAAGTCAGCTTCTTAAATGGCTATCTTGAAGAAGAAGTCTATGTTGAACAACCATTGGGCTTCGTGGTCAAAAACCATGAAGATAAAGTGTTGCGGTTGAAGAAAGTTTTATATGGATTAAAGCAAGCCCCACGAGCGTGGAATAGTTGCATCGACAAGTATTTTCAAGACAATGGGTTTACTCGTTGTCTCCATGAATATGCTCTTTACCTTAAAGTTCTTACTAATGGAGATATTTTACTTGTTTTCTTTATGTTGATGACCTTATTTTCACGGGCAATAACTCAAGTTTGTTTGAAGCTTTTAAGAAAGGTATGTCCCGTGAGTTTGAGATGACAGACGTAGGGCTCATGTCATACTACCTGGGCCTAGAAGTGAAGCAAATGGAGGATGAAATTTTTATCTCTCAAGAAAGCTATACAGAAGAGATATTGAAGAAGTTCAACATGCTCGATTGCAACCCCGTGAACACACCGATGGAGAGTGGGACAAAATTGTCCAAGTTTGATGAAGGAGAAAAAGTGGATCCCACATTTTTCAAAAGTCTTGTGGGAAGTTTGAGGTACTTGACTTGTACCAGGCTAGATATACTCTTTGCAATTGGAGTAGTAAGCCGCTTCATGGAAGCTCCTACCTCCACTTATTTGAAAGTTACTAGAAGAATTCTTCGTTACCTAAAAGGTACGATTGACTTTGGGTTATTTTATTCTTCTTCTAGTGATTTCAACCTTATGGGATTTTGTGATAGTGATTATGCGGGAGATATTGATGATAGAAAAAGTACAACTGGTTTTGTATTTTTATTGGGTGATTCTATTATTTCTTGGAGTTCAAAGAAACAATCAATTGTAACTCTCTCGACTTGTGAAGCCGAATATGTAGCAGCAACATATGTACCTGTCATGCTATTTGGTTAAGAAGATTGTTGAAGGAACTCAATCTGCCGCAAATTGAAGCTACAGAGATTTGTATTGATAACAAATCCGCACAGGCACTCGCGAAGAATCCAGTGTATCATGATCGAAGCAAGCATATTGATACAAGGTATCACTTCTTCAGAGAATGCATTGCCAAGAAGGAAGTTGAGCTCAAGTATGTGAAATCTCATGATCAAGTTGCGGATATTTTTACCAAACCTTTCAAGTTTGAAGATTTTCAGAGATTGAGATCAAGTCCTTGAGTGAAGAAGAAAAATCAAAATTAAGGGAGAGATTTGTGGAGTCCCCAAATAAAAGAAACAAAAAGGATAAAGAAAGAATAAATATTATTGGCTAAACAAAAGGCAAGTTAGGCGGATCTATCAAATTGGTTTTGTAACATATTTGGTTTTAGATTTGCAAATTGCAATATGCAACTTGCATATGAAATCCAATCTCCTGATTGGTTCTATGGGCGGTCATTCACTCCTATAAATAGGAGCTTTGTTCGTTCATCCACTCACACCAAAATCAAAGAGCGAATAGAGCATAGAGAGATTAATCCACAGATTGTCTGTGAGATAAATAGTGTTTGTGAGTACTATTATTGTGAGGTGTTTAAAATAAAGAATGTTATATCTTTCAAAGTTGTAGTAGTCTCTTGATACTACTAAATTGTAATATTATTGTGATAATATTGCTCCGCTCGGGTATTGTATTTTGCCCTGTTAAAAGATTTGGTGTCGTTGTTACTCTCTTGTGTTATTGTTATTTAACGTGGATATTATTTCTGGGCGGGATTATTATTTTTATTCCCAACATAGATACGTAAATAAGGTGTAGTTACACACATCTACCTGTAAATTACTCTTTAGATGGTATGGTGTCGTCGAACATATGTGGAGTACTATCATTTTTGGATCGTTATTTATTCTCATCATGCTGGGAAATCCAAATAAAGAGATGTTGTTTAACGGGATTATTGTTGTAACTGGACAAACTAAACATAAGGGTCAGTTATATGAAATTATGAACCATATAGTATATTATTTTGTCTTTTAAGACAAACTAGAGTTCTCTAAAACAAAGATATAAGATAGATGCACATTCTCTAGGTAATCGATTAACTAATTATACATATTTCATGAATTTCCTAATGTGAATATATGTCTAATAATAAAAAACTAATAGTCCTATGGAAAGTACATAGTATTGTAGCTCCGCTCCTGTGAGACATACATGTAATTCCCTATATTCAAATTACTACACTGCTAATGCTGCTACCACTACCACTCGCTACTCTAATATGTTGTAGCTGTTGTCGTTGCTGTTATTGTTGGCGCTCTTACTGTTGCTGCTGATCTTGCTAGTGCTGCTCTTGTTGTTGCTGCTGCTGCAGCTGATCAATGATTCAATGGAATTCAAGCAACTGCATTAAACTTAATAATTCTTAAAATCGAAACGTAAGATTTAAACAAATTATAGATAAATACTCTACGTCCTCGAACATTTAAAGCTAAATACTTAATGTTTAAACGATAGAATCTCCAACTTAAAGATTTTGTGCATAAATCCGAACATTCAAAGCTAGCTGTTTGATGTTTAGACATAGCATGATACTCTTTCCAAAACTACAGTATATAAAGATGGCTTACAATAAGTATTTTACAAAAATTGAACACTGAAATTGATAAAATTATAATTTGAACCACTCTTTGCAAACTAGAAAAAGGGGATTCTATCCCCTTTATTAAATGTTGAAACGACGACTTACTCTAGCAGAAGAAAAAAATGCTTTATGGATCTGAAAGATTAAGAAGAGTGAATTTTAAAAGATTTTTTATGGCATCAATTTTTATTTTTTCATGTGTTACAATATTTATAAACAAACTTGTAGATACCATTATATCTGGAAGGGAGATCGTTCAAGCAGCAACGCTCCATTACCTAAGCATATTGACACTTATAAGTGTAAGAACCAATTAAAGAATAAAAGAATAGAATACTAATCAAATACAAAAGGCTATTAATGAAGAAAAGAACTAACAATTTGGTGACTCATTGATTCAATTTGGATGAAACCTTTTACGGGATCCAACCGTATTAGAAATATCAACTCCTCTATTTCTTCAAACTCTTAAGAGAATACTCTCCGGTAACAATTGATGTGGAAATGTTTGACTTGGCACAAAATTTAACAAAGAAATAAAAATTTTGAAATTAGTAGTATAAAACAAAGGTGGGATCTTTAGCGATTTGAATTTTGGACCCTTGCTAGAGAGAGGAATATTTAATTTGTTTATATTTGACATATATCAGGCTGTGAGTGCTGCTACACTGACTTTACCCTCTAAATCGGATAACAATTGAATTTGTAAATGAGTTTAAGGATACGTGGATCTAATTGACACAAAGCGATAAACTAGAATTGCAATTGAAATGAACAATGATAAAGTAAATTCAAACCGCAGAACTTGAACAGATACAGTCTTGGAAAGTCAATCACACTTGAACTAGATGCAGCTGGATCAATATCAAGATATAGAAGAACATGAGCTTAAAGAAAGAAATTAATAATATACTGCTTTGGAATGTGTGTTACCATGTCCTTTACAAGTAATCAGACCTCCCTTTATATAGTAGGGGAGTCCTACATTAGGTACAACTCTATAAAAGATAAAAAATCCCCTAATTAACTGATTGCTGATCTCACGTAGACTTATGATGAGATCTCCGCCGTGATATTTAATTTTCGCCATTTTAAGCCTAATTGAGCTACGGACCTCCAAAATACAATCCGGACCACTAAGCTCAAAATCATCCAATGGCGCTAACGGAATCGACGGAACTCTATTTCGGAGTCGTCTTTACACTGTTCCGACTACGGTCCAAATTCTAAGACTTAAGCCTCCGTTTAGGGACTAAGTGTCCCAAAACACTCCGAAACTCAAAACGGACGATCCCAGGGGAAGTAGTTAACAGGGGATTGGGGCTTTAATTCTCAAAACGACCGGCCGTATCGTTACAGTAGGGGTGGTTTGGGGGAGGGGTGGGTGGGTGTGCGTTGGTGGGGATGGGGAATATGGTAGAGAAGGTTGAAAAGAGTTTTGGAAAATGTTTTCTCTTATTTTGATAAGGAAAATATTTTCCTCCAATTGGAGGAAAATGAGTTCATGAGGCAAATATTTTTCAAAATATTTAAACCAACCAAACATGGGAAAATTAGAAAATATTTTCTTTCATACCAAACACACTTCTAGTGTATTTCATAACAATTTATCAAAATGATATTAAGTGTTAAACATAGCAACACCATGAAACTTCTTTGAACAAATTAACACAATCTAGGTTAAGCAACTTTTTTTTTTTTTTGTCGAACAAAAAGATCTTATTTATCACTTATCAAAATTTACATCTCAGAAATACAATTAGACTTCTCTCTAAATGTCCATTCTATCTCTTATATACAAATCTCAACTATACATTTTCTCTATAAATTTTTTCTATCCAATCTTTCTCTCTGCTTGTGTGTCTTCTCCTCAATGCTTCAAGTGCTTTATGCTTGCAATCTTGCTTTATCTGACTGCATAGCTGCCCAGGTCGTATCACCTTATGTTCCCAGAGTGCTAAGTTCCTTGCTCTCCATATGGTATAAACTACAGCTGCTAGTATGGCCAACACAATTGCCCTGCATATTTTACCTTTAACTTGTTTGGTCATTCTTCTGCCTAACCCTCGCAGCTCCATATTCCTGATGTCTATGTTTATCTATCTCAGAGTGTCTTCCATACACCTCCTCGCAAGTGGACATTCGAAGAACAAATGAGCAACTGTTTCTTCTGCAGCTCCACATATCTCACATAAGCTGTCTTTGCTAATTCCCATATGTTTCAGTCTATCTTTCGTCAAGAGTCTGTTATGTGCTACTAACCAACAGATTAGGTTGTGTTTAGGCATGTTCATCTTATTCCATACCCACCCTCGCCAAGGCCGGTCTTCCATAGCCCCTTTCTTCCAGCTATAGCCATTATTTAGTGTATAAACTCCATTAGTAGTTAGCCAATGATTCTGTGTGTATCCATCAGCAAACTTATCTCTTATTGTACAAATTTTCCTCCATTACCAGCTACAATCTATAGGAGGTTTGTACTGCCACCAGTCTCTCCCTTTTAAGTAAACATGGTTTACCCATCTGACCCACATATTATCTGTTTTGGCTGCTATGTTCCAGACATACTTTGCTATAACTGCTTCATTCCAGGCAGCAGTATCATGTACCCCTAAGCCTCCATGTCTTTTTGTCCTGCATACCAAGTCCCATGCTGCCAGAGATGACTTATTAGTGTGGACTTTCCCATCCGACAAGAAACTCATACATACTCCTATAATGCTTTTAATCACTTTCTTAGGCAAAACAAAGATGGATGCCCAGTAAGAGTGTATGTGCATTAGTACTGCATTTACCAGTAAAACTCTCCCTGCATATGATAAGTTTCTTGTCCCCCAGCATTTTATCTTCATTGTCATCTTATCCACTAAGATTTCACAATCCAGTGCTACAAGTTTCTTTGATGATATAGGTACCCCAAGATATCTGAAAGGTAGGGATCCCCTCTTGTATCCTGTCAACTCACATAAGTCTTGCAAGCATTGTTCATCCATATTTGCAATGAAGATATCAGATTTTGCAGCATTTGTAGTAAGTACAGATGCATTTGAGAAGCTTTGTAGTCCTCTCAACATCAGTACTATAGCTTGGAGCTCCCCTTTGCAAAACAGTAATATATCATCTGCAAAGCAGAGATGATTTAGTTGCAGCCCCTTGCATTTTGTAAGAAAATCCATCTTGTTCAGCCACCATTCTCATGATTCGAGAAAAATACTCCATACATATTACAAACAACAGTGGGGATATTGGATCCACCTGTCTTACACCCCTCTTTCCTGCTATGCATCCATACATACCACCATTAATAGCTATTGTATATTGTGTAGTTGTAATGCACCTCATGATCCAGCTTATGAATTGGATTGGAAATTCAGTGCATACAACATTTCTTCCACAAATTCCCATCCACCGAGTCATAAGCCTTCTTGAGATCAATCTTTATAAGACAGCTCTTGGTAGTATTCTTCCTATCATAGAGCCTCACTAAGTCTTGACAAATTAGGATGTTTTGTGCAATGTATCTCCCTTCTACAAATGCACTTTGATTTTCTGAAATTATCCCAGCAGTACCTTCCTTAGTCTTTGACATAGCATCTTTAATATTATCTTGTAGACAGTGCTGCAGCAAGCTATTGGTCTGTCATCACCTACTGAATCTGCATGAGTTCCTTTTGGAATGAGTGTAATAACAGTATTATTCAGCACATGTAACAGTTTCCCAGTCTTGAAAAATTCCGAAACTGCTGCAGTTACATCCCTTCCAGTTATTCTCCAACTGTCCTTGTAGAATTGACTCCCATATCCATCCGAACCAGGACTCTTATCCCCTGCAATTTCCCATAATGCTTGCTTTACTTCCTTCTCTGAATAAGGAACCACTAGCATTTTCCTATCTTCTTCAGACACCACAACCCCCTTCTTCACTAGACTTCTACACACATGATCTCTATCACCTTTACTTGTGCCTAGTAATGATGAATAGAACTCTGTAAATGTGTTTGCAATCTTCTCCATCTCTGTGATATTTTCTCCATAAGTATCCCTTACTGAGAAGATTCTGTTAGTGTTCCTCCTAGCCTTTATACAATTGTGAAAGAATCTTGTATTTTGATCACCTTGCACTGCCCATTGCATTTTACTCTTCTGCCTTAAGTACTGATATCTAGCATCTTCCCAGCTGCTATATGCTTGTGCTAATTCCTTTTCCTGCTTATGCAACTCATAATCCATAGGATTTGTCTGAATTCTAGCTTGACATGCTAGAAGTTCCATCTTTGCTTGATCTGCTCTCTTTTCAACTTCACTAAATCTGTCCCTGTTGATCTTCCATAGCACTTTCTTTAATCTATTCAACTTCCCCACTAGTTGATATTGCTTGCTTCCTGGTATCCCTTCTTGCCCGCCTTCCACTATTTTTTTAAGAAGTCTGGAGCCATACTCCACATATTAAAATATTTGAACTGCTTCTTCTTCCTGTTATCTCCTTTTTCCCAACTGATAATAGCAGGGCAATGGTCATACAACCCTTCTTCCATATAATGAACTGTGGAAGCAGGGAGTAGTGCTAGCCAATCACTATTAACTAGGACTCTATCAATCTTGCTCAGAACTTTATCATCCCCTTCTTGCTTGTTATTCCAAGTGAAATAAGCCCCAGTAGATTTTAAGTCATACAAATCACAATTCTCCACACACTTCTTAAAATCTCTTATACAGAAACAGGACTTCCAATCCTTTCCTCTTTATAGAGGACACAGTTGAAATCCCCCATTACACTCCAAGGTCCCTGAACCTGACTACATATTGTCCTTATCTCCTCCCATAGTTCTCTTCTGAGGGCTTGATCATTAAACACATACACCACAGTTATATACATCTTGTCATTTCTTCCTCTATGCTTAACCTGACAGTGAATTACTTGTGCAGTAACTGTGATTATGTCAACCTCATATATTTGAGGTTTCCATAACAACCAAATCCGACCCCTTGGATGTTTATGCAGGTTTGTGCTGAAAGACCACCCATTACAAAGATTAAGAGAGGCTTGTTGAGCCTTTGTTCTCTTAATCTTTGTCTCCAGGAGTCCAAATAAACCAGCCTTAATATTGTGCAGAAACAGGTTTACTTCTTTCTGCTTGGCTGACTTATTTAGACCCCTTACATTCCAGCACCCAATATTATCCATTAGGTAGGGGGTTTCCCCCACCCTTTCCAATGTTATGGCCCAAACTAGCTTGCTTATCTCCAGGGTTAGATGAGCTTGCTATGCTTCCATCTGCTTTAGTTGTCTCATCAGTGTTCTTTGCTAGTGCTGCATACGAGTTCCCAAGAGTTAGAGTCATCTCTCTTGCCCTTGTTAATGTACTGTGTTTCCCTTTCTTCTTTTGCTGCACCATCATCTATACCTCCTTTGCTCTGCCTTCTTCATTCCCTACCTTGCCTGTGTTATCCTTAGGCCTTTCCTGCTCTCCCTTGCCATCATTATGCTGATCATTCTGAATTTGCCTTTGTTTTTCCCTTTCTTCCTCCTTCTTTGTGTTTTTCCTGTAGTCTGATTGATCATGCCCAAACTTATTACATGTGGGGCAATTTACTGGCTTCCATTCATACATCACTCTTTGTTCTATTATCTTCCCATATTCATTTTCAAACATGATTGTTGATGGATATTGTTGATTGATTGATACCTCAACAAGTATCCTAGCAAATGTAAGTCTTTCCTTCTGTGATGTAGCACTATCTGCCTTTAATGGCTTTCCTACCATTACTGCAATCTTAGTAAGTGCACTCTTCCCCCAATATTTGATGTCCAACCCTATAAGCCTAATCCATATTGGAATCCTGTCAATTGTCTCCTTTTTCATATCAATATCCTGCTTCCAAGGTTTAATTCCTATTGGCTTTTTATCAAACATCTGGACTCCTTCCTCAACTGTTCTGTTTCTAGCTTCTTCAGATTGAAATCTCACATGGAAGACCCCCTTATTCACTACTGTAGCTTTGTCAATTCCTCTATATCCCCAAATTCTTTTGAAATAACCATCCATAACTACTAGAGGGGGATTAGATCCCAGCACATAGCAGATCACTGCTGATTTCCAGTACCCAACCTTATCCTTGATATCGTCAATTGTAATTTTTACATTTTGATACGTCAGTTCCTCACTACTCAAGTCAAAACCTTCAGTTTGAGGAATTGGCCCCACTACGTTACTCCATGAATGAACAGTTTATTGTGATTTTCCCGCCTCTGCTTCCACCATCGTATCTTCTTCTACCTTGTCCGCCCATGAGCTCTTCGCGCTACTCTGCATGTTGTTGTTTCCATTCCTAGTCACCAATTTGCATTGGCTTGGTGTCTGATCCGTCGTTCCTTTTGCTAAATCTAGCGGCACAATTCCTTGGAGTACATTAATACTCTTAGTTTTCTTCGCATCTGTAGATTGCGGTACATTTTGCTTTCCACCATTTGTGACATTGCTCTACCATTGAATTTTACTTTAATTTAATTCTCTCCCTAGAATGAAAATTTCCTCTCAGTGAAAGCTGATCATTGGGCAGGAAATCGAAAGCTAATCATGGTTAAGCAATTTTCCTATATCGTCAAATTCAAGTTTAGGAAGTTCCAAGTAAAATCTGTCATAGTTATAAAGATGTCCAATTGAGAATGGAAATATTAGTGTAAAAAATTTAGGGTGTTAACTAATACCTCTAAACAACTGAGAATCACCTCAAATTTTGTACACAAGTTCTAAATGACACGACAAATATATTCCAACTTCCGTAGTGACAATCCAAGCCCGATAACTCCAAAGCCAACTCCCGGTCAAACCTATGAACTTTTCAAACCTTCAAATTTTCAACTTTCGCCAAATAGTGCCAAAACCTTCTAGAAATATCTAAGTGCAAATCCGGGCATTCATCTAAGTCCAAAATCAGCATTCGTACCTAATGGAACTATAAAAACTCTGATCCAAGGTCAAATTTACAAAAGTTAAACTTGGTCAACCATTTCAACTTAAAGCTTCCAAATTGAGAATCATTCTTCCAAATAATTCCCAAACCTCTCAAGAACCAAAACCGACGATACCGACAAGTCATAATACACCATATAAAGCTACGCATAACCTCAAACTACCGAATAGAATGTAAATTCTCAAAATGACCGATCGGGTCGTTATACAAATCCTTATTCACACAATCATCCTTCACGGAGAACCTTTTTCACACCAAATGGTTCCCTGAGTATCTAAGAACTACTTTTACAAAGTTGACATTCCGTGTTTACACACAAAAGGAGCCTGTGAAATAATGAATTTTCATATCAAATTCTTTATTTCGGTGACATGTCTCCAGATTTTATTTAATGATTTTTAACTGGGTCATCTTCTCCATAATTCTAGCGTCAGGGATAGATCTAGACGTAATTGTCCATCTTTTTTATATATCAGGCATTGTATTATGTGCTTAATTCAATCAAAGATTGGATGTCCGTTTCGAACCTATATGACATGACCGATAAATAGATCCACCTTTGTCAAATATTTCATACATCACACTAGATAGATATCATATTCATGAAATACGATTCACTTTCAAGATGCCTTCGTGGCGAAATTGTAGACACACGACACTCAAAATCTCGTGCTAAATAGCGTGGAGGTTCGAGTCGTCACCTATCGATTTACGGGAATTCAATATTTTTTTTAAAAAAAATATTACAAATATTATATATGGATGAGGACCACAATCCCACAAAAATAGAACTTTGACATTTGCATTAAAATAGTGAGTAAATCAGATCTTTTATGGAGTAAATCAGATTATACTAAGTAAATCACATTATGTTTTAGTAAAGTTTGTAACAACTTTTGACCATAGAGCCCGATTCCTCTCCTATATACAGAGATATAATTTACCAATCATCCTCATTATCAACACAACTCAACCTGTCTATAAGAGTAACTCAACAAGAGATAGAATATGTACTAACAACTTCGGTTAAAGCGTAATAAACTTGACAATGAAATATACACCATGTAACAGTAACTTCAATTAAGCCACATAAGAGTAAACTCGACAATGGAAACTAGAGCATGAAATAATGACTACAATCTAAGAATATAAGAATGAATTCAACAACGAAAGATGTAATAAGTAATAACAACTTCTAATTAAATGAATAAAGTAACCTAAGAGTCTATACCGGTCAATTTTGCCACATATAAGCCAGGTACACGCTCATCATCTCATGTACACGTCTTACACATAATTCAAACAATTCTAACAGTGTTCCAATTCAAAAACGGGTTTGATAAACTTGCCTCAAAAGTGAGAAGTAACTTGTGGCTCAACTAAGAAAAGTCTTGTTGGGACTTGGTGGGGGAATTTTATGAGAGAAGAAGAGTTTTTGAGGTTTTCTTTTGCTAAAGAAGACCAAATTAGAGGAGGTTGTTAAGGATATCTTCACAAGGGTGATATATATCACCTTGGATAAGGATAAACAAAAGGTGGCTATCCAAAACAATAAATATCTAATGTATTTCATAATAATTTACCAAAATGATATTAAGTATTAAACATATCAACACCATGAAACTTCTTTGTACATATTACCACAATGTAGAGTAAGCAATTTTCCTATATCGTCAAATTGACATTTAGGAAGTGCGAAGTAAAATCTATCTTAGCTAGTTATAAAGATGGTCAACTAAGATTGCAAATATTAGTCTAAAAACTTTGGGGTGTTACAGGATATCTCTAAACAACTCGGAATCACCTCAAATTTTGCACACAAGTTTCAAATGACACAACAAACATATTCCAACTTCTAGAATAACAATCCGAGCCCGATAACTCCAAAGTCAACTCCCGGTCATACCTATGAACTCTTCAAACCTACAAAGTTCCAACTTTCACCAAATAGTGCCAAAACCTTCTAGAAATATCTAAGTGGGAATTCGGGCATATATCCAAGTCAAAAATCACCTTTCGGGCCAAACAGAACTATAACAACTCCGATTCGAGGTCATATTCACAAAAGTTAAACTTGGTCAACCCTCTCAACTTAAAGCTTCCAAATTGAGAATCATTCTTCCAAATCAATCCCGAACACCTCGAAAACCAAAACCGACATTAACACAAGTCATAATGCACCACATAAAGCTACTCATGACCTCAAACTACCAAACATAATATAAATTCTCAATATGACCGATCGGGTCATTACACAAATCCTTATTTACACAATCGTCCTTGACGGAGAACCTTTTACACACCAAATGGTTCCCTGAGTATCTAAGAACTACTTTTGCAAATTTGACATTCCGTGTTACAAAAGGAGCCTATGAAATAAAGAATTTTCATATCAAATTCTTTATTTCCGCGACATGTGTCAAGATTTTATTTAATTTTTTTAAGTTGGGTCACCTTCTCCCATAGTTCTAGCGTTAGGGATCGATCTAGACGTAATTGTCCATCTTTTTTATATATCAGGAATTTATTCTCTAGATAATTCAAATCGAAGCAATTGGATATCCATTTCGGACCTATATGACATGACTGATCAATAGATCCACCTTTGTCATATATTTCATGCATCACGCTAGATAGATATCATATTCACGAAATACGATTCATTTTCAAGATGTCTTGGTGGTGATAGGGTAGGCATGCAAGACTCAAAATCTCGTGCTAAATAGCGTGGAGGTTAAAGTCGTCACCTAAAAATTAGGGAATTCAACATTTTTTTTTAAAAAACATTACAAATATTATATATGGATGAGGACCACAATCCCACAAAAATAGAACTTTGACATTCGCATTAAAATAGTTAGTAAATCAGATCTTTTATGGAGCAAATCAGATTATACTAAATAGATCAGATTATGTTTTAGTAATGTTTGTAACAACTTGTGACCATAGAGCCCAATTCCTCTCCTATATATAGAGATATAATTTACCACTCATCTTCATTCTCAACACAACTCAGCTTATCTAGAACCTGCAGCGGAGATGAAGAGGGCTACGATAGTGAAGAGAACGTCGGTGAGAATGACAATAACAATGATGATGAAGACGATGACATCCAATTCCTTATGAATCTTCTTCATGGATGCTTCAACATTGAATCAATGAGTCACCATGTTTGTAAGTTCCTCTCTCTTTGCTTATGCTTTGGTTCTCATCATTGGTGTATCGATCGATGTGCCCTTATCCTTTATAAAATTCACACAAACACATGGAGTTTAATGAATTATATCTATTGAGTTGTTGTTTTCGTGGTGTGCATGTTTTGTGGTTTTGCTACAACAATAAAAGACGGAATGTTTGATTCACCTGGGAAGGCTACATCAATTTCCTTGTCTTCCTTTCTTCCGATGGTAGCCTTGAGCTCTCTCGTCTCTTGTTGCAAGCTTCGACCCATTGCATGTGGATCGTATTAATCCTTTAAAATATGATCAAAATTATTCGGGAGGTTCATTGGTATGTATTTAAGCAACAATGAATTGTTTGCTTATTAAATTTATTGAGTGTTTGGAGTAATATCCCACTCAACTTCTGACCCTCTAGTATTCCTCTTCCTCTCAGGTCTTCCACTAGCTTTGGCTAACCAAATATTAAGTTTGGGCACCTACAAAATCTCCCGGAGATGTACAAGTTACAGCTTAATCCTGAGCCTTCTTTGGGAGGAAGCATGAAAACTTCGAAGTAAGCACGTTTTCCAGTAGCAACCTTCATTTCTTGAATTGATCGTAAGGATAGAAGGATTGGGAAAAGACCCGTGAGAAGAACAACAGTGACATACCAACTTTAATATGGGAGTATGTGAAGAACAAAATAATAGATAGCTTATTAATTAGTTTATTTTATGAATGATTTAGACTTAGATAATCAGAATGAATTGATTTGTATAGGATGTACAAGAGAAGGTATTTTTTCTGGATATTAGCTTCAGCATGTAAGGTGTAAAGTGGTAGTGTAATCTGATTTTCAATTTATTCTGTTGATTGTTTTAAGTGAATTCCCACATTTGCATATGCTGTTTTCATTTGACACTTCACAATCTAAAGAGAGATTTATTGTAGACTTTTTTTTCGCATCTCTTTTACTATAGAATTCCCACATTAATTTTCAGTTTTCGTTCTCTGTTCTTATTTCTTTTGCAGCCTTTTTAACGTTTAGGGCTACTGCTTAGTTAAGGAATTTAAAGACATGGAAGGAACAAGTGTACGCATCAAATGATAAAAAAATAACTTTGCTAGTGAAATTGAAGTAAGATTTCACAGATCTAAACTTCCCTTTTAGTTTATAAACTTATAACTTTACTCAAAATATTTTTTTCGTTTATATTATCAATCCTTATATATATGTGATGAGATCATGGGAAATCTGGGGCATCCTTGCACAGAAAGTTACATCCTGTAATAGCAATTAGTTCTCCCCATGAGAGTGGTAGAGCCGGGAATAGGGGTTTAAAAATATACATAAGTACACACGATGTACTTATGTATATAAAATAAATTTTTGAACTTACTTAAACAGTATAATTTACTGGCGAAGGTTTGTCACCCTTTAACATAAGGTGGCTCTGTCGCTGCCCATGATTAAACAGCAATAGCCTGGTCTGCCCGTTTTAATGTGAGATATGCTTGCAAAAATCTCATTGTATTTTCTCCCATTTTCATCTTTCCGTCATATTCTTCAAGTATAAAGCTTGTGAACGAGTAGTCTATTGTCATACATCGACAATAAAATACTCCCTCGGGCCCGTTTTATCTATATTGAGAATCATTTAATGGCATCCCTCATGAGAGATACCAAATTAATAGTATGTTTGGCCAAGCTTCTTCAAGCTAAAAG
>NW_017671241.1:0-22865 GCF_001879085.1 Nicotiana attenuata
TTTGAGCCTTTAACTGCTATTTGTTTCCCCCTTAACTGCTTATGTGTTTTGTTTGTCGCCTTAGACTTTTATCCTTTTAAACTCTGAAAAGCCCCAACTCCCCCCTCTCTAGGATTAGTAGTTCCAAATGCCTCCGGGACTGATAGGACTGGGACGGGTAATAGCATGCAATAAGTAACGATACCATTCCGCGCTTAATACCTTAATGGGGTGGGAAGGGTAGACATGGAGATGATGATCACGCGATAACACCATGCGTATGATTGGCTATCGGTGTTGTGTGGATCATCCATGTGTTTTACAAACCTAGGACTCCCCTCCCTTTTTGTGTTTCTTTTCTTACTCGTTTTCTCGATAAGTTATCTGAATCCTTCTTTCACAAAAATTCTGCCTTATCTATTCCCAAATGAGTTCTAACTTGTGTGCAAGCCCCTTTATTTGAGCCATACTTGCTTATCTGTAAAGTCACAATCGTAACATGGCCGGGAACCATACTAGTGGATCTTGAGGGGTTCCTAACACCTTCCCCTCGAGATAATTTCTATCCCTTACCCGAACTCTAGTTTTCCAACTCAAAAACCCTTAGTGTCCTAATGCACTTAATCATTAGGTGGCGACTATTCAAATCCAAAACCCAATTCCCAAACGGGAATAGAGTTGTCTTCCCAAATGTCATAAACCCGATTTCGCGAGAAAAAGGGGGCGTCGACAGCATGGCGACTCTGCTGGGGATTCTTTAAGGCTTTTACCACTTCATGTTATTTGTGACTTTATTGCTTCTTTATTACTTTTATTTAATGTCTTTATCTCTCTTCTACTTCGAAACTGACTTGGCTTTTGTTTCTTTTTCTTTAACGCTTTCATTTACTGCTTTCCTTCAATGCTGTTGTAATTTTGAGCAATTATTGTAATCATTATGAACGTGAAAATACGTGACAACTTGTTTCATTCTTGTAATTGCATCTTCAACATCATATTCCACTCGTGCCAAACAAATACCATAGCAACACTTATAATGAGTTGTTGCGCTCTCCCAATATTATTACCCCCTAAATTTGGCATAGGCATATTTTCGGTAAAACCAGTCGATCAGCGGTGCAGTCGACGGTTCCGTGCCTTTTCCTCTTGAGTTGTCCGCTCAAGGGTACCGGTCTAATACCCCATAGAAACCTTATTCTGTTTAACTGTGCATGCATCACTGCCAAACCTAGCCGAGTCAGTTATATTGTCCACATAATGACTCTTTAAGATAGCCTTGTCCAAAGTCCACTGGGTTTCCTTGGAACCCAAACGGACAACACCATGTTCTGTGCATTTATTTGGAGAACTAAATGCTGTTTATGCTAATTATTGGTTTAAATAAGTCGAGTCCGGCGAGGTAAGGGTCTAACCCTTTTGTTTTACAGGAAATGAATGACAAAGTTCCCGACTTCGGTATGGTCAACATACCCTCACTCTTGCTGACCTGGTGGAGGAACCTCCCATCAAGCAACCAAATCAACGAATGGAAAGAGAGAGTCACCAGGGCTAGTGAGAAGCTAGAATATCTGGAATACAGTCTGCTGGAGTTGGAAGGGAAAGTGAGGAAAAGAGCTACCGACTGTCAAAACGTTGAGGAAGGCGAAGGAGAACGCCTGGCGAAGGCATTTTTACTGGAAAATCTGCGTGAGCTGGAGGATCTGATCAACGAGAACATTCAACCTGAGGAGGGTCCTTCAGGGACCAAGTAGTTAGGATCTTTTCTTTTAAATGTAATAAAGCCAATGGCCATTAGTGAGATTTTATTTTCCGCAATTTTAGTGTCGTTTTGGGGATTCGTCTTATTTTTATCAATAAAATGAGGCATTTAGCATTATAAGTTCTCCAAATCAACTTGTCGCTAGGCCTACCTCGGGCACAACGAGGCTCCCAAATTAGGACACGATTTATATTCTTGCACTATGTGTTTTGATATTGCAACGTTTTTTTTCTCATAATCCTTACTAACTTGTTACCTTTTTGTTTTTACTTTTTGTTTATTCCCCCTCCCCCCCCCCCCAAAAGGTTAGTCGTGCACTCTGGCATCATCATCCTACTCCACAAGATCTAAGGGCCCTCCACCTCTTCCTCCTCCGAGTCCTATCAAAACAAGAACAAAGGAAAAATGGAAGACTTGGGTAACATCAGGAAGGAGAATTCGGTTGAAAGGGTAGAGACTTCCCAGGGTATTCAGGTTTCCAAGGAAAGTTCCGCCCAACTTGAGCAGAAGTTGTTGAAATTTCAGGAAGAACTGGACCAAGTTCGGAACTTGGCAAACTTATCATTTTCCCTCACTACCCCAGATGTCAACTTTCCCAATGCTCAAAATCTCACACCACCACAAAACATCTCGAAACCACAAAACCAACCCGCTCCCCATCACCAAAACTGCAACACATGCCATACTTCGAACAACACCCTACTACTCATTTCTGAACCACCAAACTCCACAAATGATCATCCCCACAACACCCCCATCTATGTGGAAACCATACCACCATACATTCAACCTATTTCAAGCACACCGGAGTCTGATGACAAAGACTCTCTCATCAAGAACCTGGACGCAGAACTCAAGAAACTGACTAGCCGAGTCCAGGGTGTTGAAGGAAACAAAGGTATTGAGGGGCTGAATTATGAGTACCTTTGCATTCAGCCAGATGTCAAACTTCCCAAGGGGTACAAACCTCCCAAGTTCGAGATGCTTGATGGCACAGGAGATCCTAGAGTCCATTTGAGGACATACTGCGATAAGCTGGTCGGTGTCGGAAGAGATGAAAAGATTCGCATGAAGCTCTTCATGAGAAGTTTGAAAGGTGATGCTCTATCTTGGTACATTAGCCAAGACCCCATGAAATGGACAAACTGGGTAGGTATGGCATCCGATTTCATGGACAGGTTCAGATTCAATACGGAGTGCGCCGGATGTATTCTACATCCAGAATTTGAAGAAGAAACCTACAGAGACATTCCGCGAGTATGCTACTCGTTGGAGATCAGAGGCTGCTAAGGTCAGGCCGGCCTTGGAAGAAGAACAGATGAACAGGTTTTTCGTCCGAGCTTAGGATCCACAGTATTATGAGAGGTTGATGTTGATCGAAGGCCAGAAATTCTCCAACATCATCAAGCTAGGAGAAAGGATTGAGGAAGGCATTAAAAGTGGTATGGTCACTAATTTTGAGGCATTGCAGGCTACCAACAGGGCTCTACAGTCTGGTGGCACGTCCAAGAAAAAGGATGTGAGTGTCGTGATGGTTGCACAAAGAACGAAATCCCCAATAAAATACCAAGCTTACCCAGTACCTCCTCTCACATATCAACCTATGCCTAATTACCAATCACCTCCGCCCTCTTACCAAATTCCACCACCCACTTACCAATCATCCCCGTCCCCGACATATCAACCTACCTCACCAAGATATTCCCAACCCGCACCCGTCTACCAAGCCTATAATGCTCAACCCTCTCACTATCAATCACCTCCGACCCGCCAAAACTTCCCCAGGCCACGCCCTAACTTCGACCGTAGACCTCCCAAGCAATACACCGCCATCGCCGAACCAATCGACCAGCTATATGAAAGACTCAAAGCCGCCGGTTACGTCACCCCAATCCCTGCCATAACTCCAGAAAATCCTTCCCAATGGGTCAACTCAAACAAAACCTGTGCATACCATTCCGGCATGAAAGGGTATACCATTGATGAATGCCGATCTCTAAAGGATAAAATCCAGGCTCTAATTGACAACAAAATCATCGTGGCAAAGGAGCCTGCTCCTAATGTTCGCAACAACCCTCTGCCTGACCACAAGGGTGAAGGCGTTCACATGATCGAGATAGAAGATGATTGGGACCCCAAAGGGTCGATTGGATTGATTGCCGAAGGTGACGAGCCAAAGAAACCAACAGTCACACTTAACCCGATTGTTGTCCAGATCCAGCCTTCTCGGGATGCTGAAGTGAACATGTCTATACCGCTTGAGTTCGAAGCACCTCCTTCTGCAAAGGCGCCCGGACCAATTGAGGTCGAGTTTGGATCCCCAAAAGCACCTGTGCCATTTGAAGTTGCTGTGTTACCTCCCAAAACAAGGGTACCCATTCTTGTGGCAATGTCAGCCATAGCACCGTTCCATACGAAGGCCGTCCCTTGGGATTACACCGCCGAGGCGAGAAGGAAAGGGAAAACCAAATCTGGGGAAGCAACTGCAGCACAGGGTATGACCAGGACCTGCAGAATTTATACTCCGGAGCACTTAGTTGAATCAAGTAAGCAGACCTCTGGACGGCCTATTGAAACTGGGCCCGATGATCTCTGGAGAAAGATACGGGCCAAAGAATACTCAGTTGTTGATCAACTAAATAAAACACCAGCGCAGATCTCCATTTTAGCTCTGCTGCAAAGCTCCGAGACACATAAGAATGCCTTGTTGAAGATACTGAGTGAGGCATATGTACCCAGCAACATAACTGGAGGAGAAATGGCGAACATGGTAGGGCAGGTATTGGAGAGTCACAAAATCACTTTTCACGAGAATGAGTTGCCCCCAAAAGGGCTAAGCCACAACAAAGCATTGCACATCACTGTGCAATGTGAAGAGTATTTCATCACCAGGACTTTGATTGACGGAGGGTCCAGCCTCAACATTTGTCCATTAGTGACTCTCAGAACATTGGGGAAGAGCCTGCATGAGATCAAAGATGGGGCCATCAACGTCAAAGCTTTTGATGGTTCCCAAAGGTCCACTATTGGGGAAATCAGTTTGTGTCTGCAAATGGGACCGACTTGGTTCGACGTTGATTTTCAAGTGATAGACATCCCAGCATCTTACAACTTACTACTGGGACGACCTTGGATCCACGCCGCGGGAGCTGTAGCATCAACCCTGCACCAGGCAGTGAAGTTCGAGTGGAATCACCAAGAGGTGATTATTCATGGCGACGGTAGTAACCCCATATACAATCGCCAGACCATCCCAGCAATCGGAGGAAGAAGGAAGCTAGGCGGAGAAACCTACCATCACATTAAGCGAGTCAACGCCGTGGACAAGGATAAGTGGTGGGATAACAAGATCGAAAGTATACTGAATTGGAGCGGGTATGAACCTGGCAAAGGGCTCGGTAAGAACCTCCAGGGAATTACTAAACCTATCAAACTGAAGAAACATGGCACCACCTTCGGGTTAGGGTATGGATATACTTGGGAAGAATTCCAGAACTGGTCGCCACCATGGCGCGGCCCTTACTATCCGCTGGAGCACCCTATACCTCGCCTGGAGCAGACTTTCCAGCCAGCAGGCATCATATATGGGTCAGAGGAAGATGAAACATTGGCGGCAATGAAGAATCTGTTCTTGGAAGAAGACAATATGGACTGTCATGTCATTTTTGAGGAGGAAGGGGAGGAAGGCCCTTCCATACAAGCAGTGAGCCGAGGAGCGCGCCTCAATAATTGGTCCATCAGAACCACCAAGGCCCGGAAAGCTTCGGGGTAGCAAGGCTGAACAAAGCACTATGCATTATCTTTTACTTTTTCGCTAGTTGATTTCCTTTTCGTATTATCTTTAAATTTTGAAAAGAGCTTCGATGTTCAAAACAATTTTGGAATTTATCAAAGTATTTCAGTATCTTATAAATCTCGCTCTTATTATTTTCTCTATCATTTACTTTATTTTTCACAGCATTACTATTACTTATCTTGATGAACCGACGATTGTGACTTGCGACGAGGCAACGCAACAAACGGATATAGACTCAGAAGAGGATGATATACCAGAAGAGGTCGTTAAAGAGGTCGAGAACTTTGAGAATAGGCCTAAGTCTAACTTGGACGAAACTGAGGTTGTCAACTTGGGGGATACGGAGAATGTCAAGGAAACGCGCATCAGTGTTCACCTGTCACCATCAGAAAAGGAAGAGTACACGGAATTCTTAAAAGAATATGAGGACATATTTGCCTGGTCGTATGATGATATGACCGGTCTCAGTACATCTATTGTAGCTCACAAACTGCCAACAGATCCGACATGTCCGCCGGTAAAGCAGAAGCTCAGGAAGTTCAAGCCAGACATGAGTTTGAAAATCAAGGAGGAAGTTACCAAACAAGTCAAAGCCAAGGTCCTCAGAGTAGTGGAGTATCCAACATGGTTAGCCAACATTGTGCCAGTGCCGAAGAAGGACGGGAAGGTCAGAGTCTGTGTCGACTACCGGGATCTCAACCGGGCCAGTCCGAAAGACGACTTCCCCTTGCCAAACATACACATTCTGATTGACAACTGCGCCAAGCACGAGCTGCAGTCCTTCATTGATTGTTTTGCCGGGTATCATCAGATATGGATGGACGAAGAAGATGCGGAGAAAACGGCATTCATTACGCCGTGGGGGATGTATTGTCACAAGATGTGCCGTTTGGATTAAAGAATGTTGGGGCCACCTACATGAGGGCCATCACTACTATTTTCCATGACATGATACACAAAGAGATCGAGGTGTATGTAGATGATGTCATCATCAAATCCAAGAAAGCCACTGACCACATGGAAGATCTGAGGAAGTTCTTCAATAGATTGAGAAGGAACAACTTGAAACTGAATCCCACCAAATGTGCATTCGGGGTTCCTGCCGGGAAACTGCTTGGGTTCATCGTAAGTCGACGAGGGATAGAACTAGATCCGTCAAAGGTTAAGTCCATTAAAGAATTGCCACCACCAAAGAACTAGAAAGATGTCATGAGTTTCTTGGGGAGACTCAACTACATCAGCCGGTTCATAGCTCAATCCACTGTCATTTGTGAGCCCATCTTTAAGATGTTGAAGAAGGACGTCGCTACCAAATGGATTGATGATTGCCGGAAAGCCTTCGACAAAATCAAGGAATACCTGTCAACGCCGCCAGTTTTTGGTTCCGCCTGAACCGGGTAGACCGCTATTGCTCTACCTTACGGTACTGGATGGAGCATTCAGTTGTGTTTTGGGACAACATGATGAAACGGGGAGAAAGGAGCAAGCCATCTACTATCTCAGCAAGAAGTTCACCCCGTACGAGGCCCGGTATTCCCTGCTAGAACGCACCTGTTGTGCTCTGACTTGGGTAGCTCAGAAGTTAAGGCATTATTTCTGTGGCTATACCACTTATCTCATATCAAGGATGGATTCGCTGAAGTACATCTTTCAGAAGCCCATGCCCACGGGCAAGCTAGCCAAATGGCAAATCCTGCTGAGTGAATATGATATTGTCTACGTGACCCAGAAAGCAATCAAAGGATAGGCACTGGCAGATCATCTTGCCAAAAATCCCGTGGATGGAGAATACGAGCCTCTAAAGATGTATTTTCCTGATGAAGAGGTCTCTTTCATAGGTGAAGATATCGCAGAATCCTATGATTGCTGGAGAATGTTCTTCGACGGAGCAGCAAACTTCAAAGGAGTTGGCACATGAGCAGTTCTAGTATCGGAAACAGGTCCGAGAAGAATGGGCGGCCAAAAACTCAAAGATACTCCCGTATTTGCATCATGTACAGGAGTTGAGGAAGAGGTTCACAAAGACAGAATTCCGGCATGTCCCCAGAGTTCAGAATGAGTTCGTCGATGCATTGGCCACCCTATCATCCATGATTCAGCAGCCAGATAAGAACTTCATTGATCCTATCCCGGTAAAAATACAGGATCAACCAGCTTACTGTGCTCATGTCGAGGAAGAAGCAGACGGAAAACCATGGTTTCATGACATTAAGAAATATTTGGCGACAGGAGAAAACCCAGAATTTGCAAACGCTACTCAGAAGCGCACACTGCGGAGGTTATCCAATCACTTCGTTCACAGCGAAGGAATCCTGTATAGGAAGACTCCCGATTTGGGATTACTGAGGTGTGTCGAAGCAAAGGAAGCATCCAAGTTGTCTGAAGAGGTTCATGCAGGAACCTGTGGTCCTCATATGAATGGTTTTGTCTTAGCCAAGAAAATACTCCGAGCTGGATACTTTTGGATGACTATGGAAATGGACTGCATCCAGTATGTCCGAAAATGCCATCGCTGTCAGATACATGCATATATGATAAAGGTGCCTCCTAGTGAGCTCAATGCAACAAGCTCGCCATGGCCGTTCCCCGCTTGGGGAATGGATGTCATCGGACCTATCGAGCCTGCCGCATCAAACGGGCACAGGTTCATTCTAGCGGCAATTGATTATTTCACCAAATGGGTTGAAGCAGCATCATATAAGGCAGTAACCAAGAAGGTTGTGGCAGACTTTGTCCGCGATCGTATCATTTGCCGGTTCGGCGGCCCAGAGACAATCATCACTGATAATGGTTCAAATCTCAACAGTGATCTGATGAAAGCAATGTGTGAGACGTTCAAGATTAAGCACAAGAATTCTACAGCCTACAGACCTCAGATGAATGGATCCGTAGAAGCGGCCAACAAGAACATCAACAAGATATTAAGGAAAATGATAGAAAAACACAAGCAGTGGCACGAAAAGCTATCCTTTGCTTTATTGGGATACCGTACCACAGTTCGCACATCAACCGGGGCGACTCCCTATATGTTGGTTTATGGCACCGAGGCAGTCATCCCGGCCGAGGTAGAAATTCCATCTCTGAGAATCATACAGGAAGCGGAACTTGAAGATGCAGAATGGGTAAAAAGTCGCTATGAGCAGTTAGCCCTTATAGACGGGAAAAGACTGAATGCAGTTTGCCATGGTCAATTGTATCAGAACAGGATGTCCAGAGCTTTCAACAAAAAAGTCAAGCCAAGACAATTTACACCAGGACAGCTGGTATTGAAGAAAATCTTTCCACATCAAGATGAAGCCAAAGGAAAATTCTCTCCCAACTGGCAGGGTCCATACCTGGTTCACCGGGTCTTAACAGGAGGAGCCCTCATACTTGCAGAAATGGACGGAGAAGTTTGGCCAAAACCAATTAACTCAAATGCAGTCAAGCGATACTATGTGTAACCATTTATGATATATGATGCAATTTGAACTACGTCTGACCTGATTCCTGTTTAAGAGGGGATACGTAGGCAGCCTTATGGGTTCGGTCACAATTCAATAAAATCTTCATTTCCCCCGATATTGGAAACTGGGGCAGAATTTTGAGGAGGACCCTCAAAATTACGAAGTTGATTTTCAGCCAGTCATCGCACGCAGCCGTCGGAAGACCAGACCAGTAAACTGGGGCAGAATTTTGAGGAGGACCCTCAAAATTCCGGAGTGAGAGGGGTTGCAATGTCTTGAACCACGCCGCAGTCGTCGGTTCATCTAAAAAGAAAACTGTTATTTTCAATTATATATTTATGTTACATTTTTACTAAATCATGCATGACTACTATTGAAATTACTTTGTTTAGCAACGCTACCCCAATGGTATACAACATCACCGAAAAGCAGAGCTGAGCAGGACAAGCGAGGTCCACGAGGATACGAACTGACCTTTCCCCTCTACAAAACTCACAATTTTTCTTTGGATGCAGGGGCTCAAGTCGCAAAATCATCAGATATACCTACACACTCACACTTCTCAGAAACACAACTCTCAGAATCATCGCCTATCTACAATTACTATCCGCACACGATATCCCCAGCAGCCACAATATCATAATCAGCTATCCGCTATCATCTATCAGCTAAGAGATTTCATTACTATCCGCTTTTATTTCCTGCATTGCATAAGGCTACTATTCTGCCTTTCGAGACTAAGCTCTGTCTCCATCCTGCATTTCCTGCATTGCATAAGGCTACCGTTCTGCCTTCCAAGACTAAGCATTGTCTCCATTTGCATTTCTTGCATTGCATAAGGCTACTCTTCTGCCTTCCGAGGTTAAGCACTACCTCCACCTGCATTTCTTGCATTGCATAAGGCTCCCTTTCTGCCTTCCGAGGTTAAGCACTACCTCCACCTGCATTTCTTGCATTGCATAAGGCTACCTTTCTGCCTTCCGAGGTTAAGGCACTACCTCCACCTGCATTTTCTTGCATTTGATCATGGCTACCTTTTCTGCCTTCGAGGTTTAAGCACTACCTCCATTCCCGCATTTCCTTGCATTGCATAAGGCTTACCTTTCTGCCTTCCGAGGACTAAGCATTGTTCTCCAACCTGCGTTTAACTTTGCATTGCACAAAGGCTACCTTTCTGCCTTCCGAGTGATAGCACCTTTCTATCTGCATTCCCTGCATTGCACTAGGGTTACTTTTCTGCCTTTCGAGGTTAAGCTCTAACCTCCATCTGGCATGGCTGAACATGATCGCCACCTCTTATTACATCAGCTGAAATACCGCCATTTATATTTATGCTTTACTCGCTGAATAGCGCAACTTCGTTAAAAGCTCTATATAACCGGCTGAAAAAATCAGCCAGGTTTATATTTTGGCATCGGTTTGAAATTATCGCCAACTTATTAAATCCTTACCGGCTGAAATACTGCATTTATATTTATGCTTACATCGCTGAAAATATCGCCAACTTCATTTTAAAATCTCATACTATCCGGTTTGAAAGATCGCCAGTTTTACATTTAAATGCTTGTCAGCTGAAGATATTCGCCATTTATATTTATGCTTACATCCGGCTGAAATAAAATCGCCAAATTCCCTGCATTTCATGGGCTGAAAGATCGCAAAAAACTTGGTCCAAAGGGCGTCATTGTTCGGAGGCACCATTTTCATAGCCCGAGAACGCCATTGCCATTTGGCCTGAGGAAACCCCGTCTTACCTTTTGACATCATTATTTCAGAAGGCATCATTGGTTCGGAGGCACCATTATCATAGCCCTGAGAACTCATTTCATTGGCCTGGCGAATCTTTTTGTGCTTTGCACACGAACATCAATATACTGACTACAAATTTGCCTTTGCAATCACTGATTCACACAAAACACACCCAAGACTGAGTAGGTTCTTCTTTACTACTCTTGTGCTTTTTGCATACTACTTGCCGCTCTCACCCTGCATATTATTGTCCTGGTAGCTGTTCTCCTTGTCCTTGCATACTGTTTCTGCTGTGTTATCTCCAGCACTTTGCTATCCTTATTCTTCTAACTGGTATGTTTTTTGCTATTTACTTTGTAGCATCAACACAGCATGCTCCAAGTTTTTTGTTATACTTACTTGTTGTTCCTTATGGTTTCATCCTTTGGTTCCACTGCTTGTCATGTAACTAGCTTTAAGTCTGAATGTGTGTGTTCTTGTTTTCTATATGGTTCCTTGTGATTATGTCATACTCCACCCATACCCCCTCCCTTTCTTTGAGTCTGATATGTCTCCAGTTCCTTCTTGACTTTAGTATCCTTATGTGCGAGGTGGTTCCGTCATAATTTGCTGATCCTGCTTGTTGTCATCATGTTCTCATTATGTGCTCAAACCTGCCTCTCCTGTTACTCTGAGTTGTTATGTAATTCCTAACCTCTATTAACCTATTGTGGCAACTATGTTTGATAATTATGTGATAACTATAACTCTATCTAACTGTAATATCAAAGTTATTGTCCCCAATCCCTTACCCTGTTTGTGTTTGCTCTTCATGAGTTCTTTACCTGCTGGGCTGTCAGTGGTATTGGCTTCTCTCATGATAAAAAACTGTTTACCAAAATTCTTTCATCACTTTCTGAAATCATCTTTTCTAAAGTTGTTGTTTCAATTGCTCTTTTTCAAACTTAAAATTTCTTCTTAAAAGCTCTTCTTCCTTACACTTCCACACTATTCTTAGAGTCTAGGCCTCTGCCCCCTTCGGAGTGAGCACTGCCTTGGGCACCTCTAAGTTACCCATGGAACTCTGACACTCAAGGCTGCCTTCACACCGCACTTTACTCATTCTTGGTTAGGGTGCCTGGGTTGTGAGCACTGTCCAGGATCTTTCTGAGATCCTTTAGAGACTATGACACACTTGGGTTGTAAGGCCATGGCATTATGGCCAAGTGGATCTGGTACTTTTGGGCTACTGTTAGGCCTTTATAGTATAGCTTCTTGATTTTTCTTTTATTCAGTTGTTAATTCAGCAATTTTGGTCTGTAATAATTATTTGTAAAAACACTTCAGGGCTGGTATAGTGAAAAAGTGGGGATGTGATTGCATGCTTAGCATAATTTTTGGGTAGAAAACTGCTTTAGGATTTACTTCACCTCATGTTGCGCAATAGAGAATCCTGCACTAGGACATTTTGCATTAGTATCATGTTTCCTTAGGTCTATTCATGTATGCATATCATCACATCCGTGTTCATTTAAGGATCCACGTAGATTATTAAATGATGTTAACTACATGCTTTCATCAGAAATAGCGCTAAATAACTTCTTCTTTTGAAATAATACTGTCTCCGCATGCATAACTCACATGTAGATATCCTGTTCTTAGGTGTATTATTAGATCTATTTTCAACATGTCTACCTTTTTAAAATCTGGGCTAAGTACTCGATAAAACGCCTAGGCAAACCTTAGGCCTAACGTTTGCTAAAATCAATCAAAAATGAAACTCGATTAGTTATGCACCGCCTGTTCAAAACAAAAAATGGCTTTTTAAACTAACCAGTCATATTTCTGGAATTCATTAAAACTTGCTGTTTGCCACTGTTTTCACATCTAGAAATCATGTTGAGGTTCTGAATCTGAGACCTTTATTGCTGTTTGAAACGTGCTATTTACATGACTTATTTGTGGAGGGATATTTGAGCCATATAACTATTTATGTGTACCCCATCTGTGCAAGTCCTAACTGTTTCTCTACTTGTCGTTTAGGATTTTCTCCTTTAAAACCTAGGGGTTCAGCCTAGTACTCACCTCATAGGATTAGTAGTCCTAAACACCCTCCGGGACTTATAGGACGGGACGTGTAATAGCACGTAATAAGCCTCGTGACCAACTCACGCGTTTGTTTTACTAACCTATGCGGGCTGGGAGGGTAGAATATGGATATGATGACCGATGCGCTAATATCACGTGCGACCCCTCTTCTGAGGAGTGATTGCTGGATATTGTATTAATGTGATCCATATTGATTATAAACCTAGGACTCCCTCCCTTTATGTGTTTTCTTACTTGTTTTCGCTATAAGTTATTTAAATCCTTTTTCACAAAATTCTGCCTTATCTTTTCTCGAATGAGTTTAAACTTGTGTGCAAGCCCCTTTATTTGAGCCGTAATTGCTTATTTGTAAAGTCACAATTGTAACATGGCCGGGAACCACACTAGTGGATCTTGAGGGGTGCCTAACACCTTCCCCTCGAGATAGTTTCTAGCCCTTACCCGAACTCTGGTTTTCCAACTCAAAACTCTTAGTGTCCTAATGCACTTAATCATTAGGTGGCGACTCTTCAAATCCAAAAACCCAATTCCCAAACGGGAATAGAGTTGTCTTCCCAAATGTCGTAAACCCGATTTCGCGAGGAAAATGGGGCGTCGACAAGGAGTAGGGAGGCTATTTTCGGAACACCCTCGGCTCAAGACAAAGGACAAAAAGGAGACAATATTAGTATCACCACAGAAATCATATGAAAAGTAGGAACAACATGAAATCCAGAAAAAAGATGCAAAGCAAAAGCGAAAGCGATGGCTAGTAAATAGGTCATGAGCCCAAGTAATCCAGTTGTCCTAAAAGTATAAATATTTAGTAATAGAATAAATATAAAATAAATTAAAAAGTATATTTGTCCTAGCGCATCTCAGTTGACCCACTTAAATCCATTGTTGTGCAAGAGATATGGACCTGACAACAATTTCTTTTAAAAAAGATTGGCCCCCATCTCAACCCCCTAAAAGCAGCTCGAATCGGGTGTAGGTAGGGCTCACCCTTAGGGGTTCGGGTTGCCCCATACCGACCAAGTTGGCAGGCTTGATCCAGTTCTTCTAGAATGAATTTATATAACTGGAGCTAATTTGGTATTTACTTTGTAAGTCGGTGTTGGAGAAATTGAAGTAAAAATTTCTAGGGATTGTTTGGTTGAGAAACATATTATATAAATATTGTAACATAGATTATTAATGCAAGAATTAATAATGCGGTATATATAATGCAGATATTTTATCACATGTTTGGTTTATTATATTAAAAATTAAATATACATTGTATAAACTAAATAAGGTTACCTTGGATCAAACTTCTTTTCTTGAAATTTCATTTTCAAAGTATTTGCCAATCATGGCCAGTTATGGATGACTTGATGCCTTCGCCCGTGCAGAGTGCTTTGGATAAATCAACTTGATTTAACAGGGAGCCCTGTGATCAATTTTGGTTGTCCTTTCTTTGCCTTGCTTTTGGGCACAAAGTTAGACCGAAGGGATTCAAAGAAAAGTTTCGATTGCACACATTAAGTAAACAATTGGAGAAAAGAAAGAACTTAAACAAGAGGCGTCCCGTTCGGGGATTGGAGAGGAGGACTTATCTAGAGGTACATGCTGACTTTAATGAATATGACATGCCTCTTGGACTGGAAGGCCGATCCGTATAAACTGTCCAACTCTCAGGAATTCATCACAACCTTTATCTTGAAACCAAGAACCCTTGCTTTAGATTGCGTTGATTCCATGACGGTGTGAGCTCTCTTTTGATCGGCAGTGCCCTTTGCGGGTTTTCACTAGCCAATCTCTCTCATTTCTCTTTTTACCATCTCCTTGTAGTGCCTTTGTGAGTTTTTACTAATAAGACTCTTTTATTTTTATTTTTTTACTCACCATCGTCTTACAGTGCCTGTAAGAATTTTTACCAACAAGGCTCGCTCATTTTATTTCTCTCATTCTTAATAGTGCAAGGTCCAATATTTGTCACCTTCTGATCTTAAACATTCTTGCTGATTGGTCGGAAAGTCTTGACATGGTTTTAGGGGAAAAGAATATGGATTGAACTACAAATTTGGAACAATCGCCGAAATACCATAACATGCTGCCCCAATGTTAACTTTTGGGGGAATGTAGGTTTTTTATTTGGTGTCACCGAACCCCAGAGTAGAGCTGCCTACGTATCATTTTGGAATTAGGTGAGCGCAATTCAATTAAGATGAACGTTTTTTTTTATGTTCTTCTTCTTCTTCTTCTTCTTCTTCTTCTTCTTCTTTTTGACAAACGAGTTCCAAAGAGGATAATCAAAGAAAGGTACCAGCTCAAAAAGGTTTCGACAAAGGGTGGCAGTGTTTGGGTAGAGAGAATGAAATCCTTCGTCATCCCAACCTAAGAACATATGTGATTAACAATATGTCAAGCATAGTACTTTTTAACTGCATCCGCGTTGATGGCTATATCTGGGATTTGCCCTTCTATCTCCCCAAAGTACAACACTCCTTTTGGTAGCACTCTTTTGACAATGTATGGACTTTGCCAATTTGGAGCAAATTTTCCTTTAGCTTCTTCCTGATGCAGAAGGATACACTTCAAACAGTCTGGGCCGCACTTTCTTGTTATATGTGCGACCATTCTTTGTTGGTACAACTGCCCGTGATAAACTTCGGCTAGTCATATTTTATTAATCAATGTCAACTGCTCCAAACGGGTTTTGACCCATTCACCATCCTCGATCTCGACTTCAATAATTATCTGAAGAGAGGGAATTTCGACTTCTGCTAGTAGTACAACTTTTGTTCTGTAAACCAATAAGTAAGGGTGTCACGACCCAATTTCTTCCTCCGTGAGTTGTCGAGACGGCACCTAGTCTCTTCGACTTAATAAGCCTAACACTTTACGGAAAATGAAACAAAAGCATGAACATTAACTACTAACAGTGACAATAACTAATAAGCAACTGAATGCCACTCGGCATATATAATTATCACTCCAGAAATGTACGAAACAATTCCCAAAACCCGAAAACCCGCAAGTCACAAGCTACTAAAAAGTCTTAACTATTCTCAGTGTTGTGAAGAGCGTGAAGCGAGGAAATGCGACAACCCCCATTTCACAAGAAGCGAGAAGTGAAGCGCTCGATTTTTTAAGTGAAGCGGAATTAAAAAAAATTAGAATAAATACTGCATAGACAACATATGTAATTGTAAGTAAATGTTCAATACTTCAATTAAAAAACTAAAGCGTAGCATCAATTAAAGCACAAAATTAGCAGAAATTGGGTAGAAACTAGGCAGAAACTGGAAAAAATTGGGCAGAATTTTTCTGAAAAAAATTCGCTAGCATTTCGGCGCTTTTTGGACGTTTAGAAAGAAAAAGAAAAGAAAAAGAAGAAGAAGAATGAAATTAAAAAGTGCAGAACATACCTGAAAGTTGTTGTTGTACTGTTGAAGAAGAACGGAAGAAGAAGAAGAACCCTAGTTTGAAGAAGAGAAATTGCTGCTTGAAGTTAATGAAAAAGAGAGGAAGAAATCGTTGCTTTTGTGAGAACCCTAGTTTCTCGCTAGTTTAATATCGCTGCTGAAGAGTCCAAAGTAAATATAATGCAAGGTTTTTAATTTAATAGGGCTTTGGGTATTTTAATTAAAAAAGTATCCGCTTCGCTCGCTTCTTCTCGCTTCACCGCTTCTCGCTTTTTACCGAGAAGCGTCGCTTTTTTTACCAGAGTCGCTTTAATGGAAGAAGCGCCGACCCTTCTGCTCCTCTTCGCTTCTCGCTTAAAGTGAGGAAGCGGTCGCTTTTCTTATCACTGACTGTTCTATACATCATTTCTACAGAAGGAAGGGAAAATGAACATAGGAGGATAGAGGGGGGACTCCGAGGATATGCGGGCGCAGGCAAATGTACCTTGAAGTCTCCAATAAGCAGTAACGACTGCAACTAGTGATGAGGCTGGTAAGATGAACCTGGATCTGCACATGAAAAACATGTGCAGGAAAGGGCATGAGTACACCACAACGGTACCCAGTAAGTGTAGCCTAATCTCGATCGAGTAGTGACGAGATCAGGTCAGGGCCCTACTGGTATAAATATAAAGAAATAAGGCAGAATGAAATATCACAGTAAAAATAAATATGGAAATCTAATAGGAATAGAATCAATGAAAGACAACAGCTTAGAACACAGTGATAACAAGTCCCAGGATACCGTCCCGTATTCCCAAATGTAATTGTGCAGAGAGGTCTCCTAGAATACCGTTCCGTAGCCCCAAAGTAAATATGCGGTACAAGGGGATCTCCCGGAATACCATTCCGTAGTCCCAAAGTAAATATACAGCTTAACCAACAGAAATAACAAATGCAACAAGAAAACCTACAGTTTTGACTAAGCTCAAGTCAAGGAAAGCGGGTAAATTCATTAAGCATGCTACACAGAGTTCGGATACGCAGTTAAAACACGTAGGAATGCGAATCTAAACTAAACAGGATAATTACATATGCTAATGTTGTTCAAATAAGAAAAAACAGGTTATGACTTGGTGGAAAATGGAGTTTTACAACAAAGTGCCCGTGTACGTACTCGTCACCTCACGTACACGGCGCTCACATATCAAAATAGTACCAAATCCTAAGAGGAGTTCCCCACACAAGGTTAGGCAAGCCACTTACCTCGAACCAAGCTCAAATAAATCCGTCACAATGCTCTTTCCACGAGTATCGGATTCCGAATGGCTCAAATCTAGCCGAAACCAATTAAATAACATAAATATAGCTACAAGAAACTAATCTAGCTAACGAAATCAAAGCCAAGGCAAGAAATTAGAAAAATGCCCAAAAAGCCTCCCCGGTCCCACGTCTCAAAATCGGATAGAAATCACAAAATATGAACACCCATTCACTCACGAGTCCAACCATACTAAATTTACTCAAATCTGATACCAAAATCTCGATCAAACCCCAAAATTCGGCCTAAGAGCTTTTCTCAAATTTCCTCCAATTTTCCAACTCAAATCCCTAATTAAATGATGAAATCAACAATGGATTAATGGAATACAACAAAAAACGAGTTAGGAATCATTACCCAATATTTTCCTCTGAAAATCCTTCAAAGAATCGCCAAAATCTGAGCTCTCAAGTCTAAAAATGAAGAATGAATTCAAACCCTCGATTTTCTCTCTTTTCTGCCCAGCTAAGACACACCTGCGGTCATATTTCCGCTTCTGCAGTCTCGCTTTTGAGGCTAAGACTCCGCACCTGCAGAGATTCATTAAACTCCTAGGTTTGCACCCGTGCACTACCCTCCGCACCTGCGGACGCGCTTCTGCGCTCACTCGTCCGCTTTCGCGGAGCTCAGCTTTTTACCCTTTCCACTTCTGCGATCGCCCTTCCGCAGATGTGGTTCCTCTTCTGTGGCTTGAGCATCGCACCTGCGACCATTGGTTATCATGACCAAAAGTGCACCTGCGCCCTTAACTCTGCATGTGCGAGTCCACACCTGGGGGCTCACCTCGGCAGGTGCGAAAACACTAGAACCAGCAATACTCAAAAATTGCATAAGTCCCAATTTCAACTGAGGCACCCGGGACCTCAACCAAACATACCAACCAATCTTAAAACACCATATGAACTTAGTGGATCCCTCAAATCACATCAAACAATGCTAAAATCACGAATCACCCTCCAATCCAAAGTTAATGAACTTGAAACTTCAAATTACCACAACCGATGTCAAAACCTATCAAACCACGTCTGGATGACCTCAAATTTTGCACACAAGTCATATTCAACACTACGGACCTACACCCACTTCTGTAATCGGATTCCGACCCCGATATCAAAAGTTCCACTACTGGCCCAAAACTCAAAAAATTCGACTTTTGCCATTTCAAGCCTAAATGAGCTACGAATCTTCAAAATATAATCCGGACATGCTGCTAAGCCCAAAATAACCCAACGACGCTAACAGAATTGACGAAGTTCTATTCCGGAGCCGTCTTTACACTATTCTGACTGCGGGCCAAATTCTAAGACTTAAGCTTCCATTTAGGGACTAAGTGTCCCAAAATACTTCAAAAACCGAAATGAAACCTCCCCGCAAATCAAATCAGCAGAAATAGATACGGGGAAAGCAATTAATAGGGGATCAATGCTCTAACTCTCAAAATGACCGGCGGGGTTGTTACGAAGATTGATGTATGCAAATTTGTGCGATATCCCATGAGAAAGGCAGCTTTTCATGCCATTGCCCGGAACCTTGGATAACTTTTCTAAGAATATTCTTTATGTTTTTGTCTGCAGCTTCGAAGCGGCATTGGCCTTTGTTCGATAAAGAGTAGAGTTACGAATGATTTTGAATTGGTCACATACCTCTGTCATCAGGTTTCTGTTCAAATTTGCAGCATTGTCTATAATGATAGTTTTAGGGATACCAAAATGACAAACGATGTTGGAGTGTACTGCACCACCGTTTTCTTGGTAACGAATTTGAAGGTGATTGCCTTAACCTATTTTCAAAAGTTATCAATGGCAACAGATATGAATCTATTACTGTTTGAAGCTTTCGGTTCATTTGGTCCAATGACATCCATGCCCCAGGCAACAAAAGGCTAAGGAGCAGACATGGGACGTCACCGTTCATATGGGGTCCTCATACTCCACAATATACATCATTCATGATCCTTTTGGCATATCTGGAATCTACACATCTTATCAGATTCAGATATGGAGTTCTTTTGTATAGAACTTCTTCACTTAAGAAGAAATCGCTTGCAAGTCGCCTAATGGTTCTCTTTTGATCCCCACTTGCATGTTGCGGATACTCTTTTGTTTTTAAAAATTGTTTGATATCATGATACCATGGTTTACCATCCGGTTCTGTCTTAATTGCGTTGCAATAACCATGTCTTTCCTGGACTTGAATTTCCAACGGGTCGATGTGCATATTACTCGGATATGTGATCATCGAAGCTAAAGTAGCTAAGGCATCCGCCAACTCATTGAGAAATTGAGGAATGTACTTTAAGTCGATGAACTTGAACCGTTTGCTAAGACTTTCCACATTTTGCCTGTACGTGATGAGTTTGATGTCTCGATTTTCTCATTCACTTTGAGCTTGCCGAATAAGCAAATCACATCTCCCATAACCAGCAATTCTTGCACGTTCATATCGATTGCCACGTGCCCCCATTATACAGGCCTCATATTCATATGCGTTGTTGTTACAGAAGAAACGAAGATGTGACATGGCAGGATAATGTTGGATGGTAGGTGAAATGAGAACTTCCTCAATCTCTACGCCGGGAAATGAGAACTGCTCAATCCCTATGCCATTCGCATTTACAGCTCCATCTAAGTACATTTTACAGGCATTACTATTTTCTGGGACCACTTCCACTAAATTCACCTCCTCATCCAAAAAATAAGTATTCAATGGATGGTATTCGTTATCAGTCGGGTTTTCAGCTAGAAGATTTGTCAAAGCGTGGGCTTTCATTACGATGCTAGTGACATAGACGATGTCAAATTTAGTAAGTAGGATTTGCCACTTTGCTAGCCTTCCAGTCGGCATCGACTTCTGGAAGATGTATTTCAAGGGATCTATTTTTGAGAAGAGGTAAGTAGTATAAGTTAAAAGGTAATGCCTTAGCTTCTGAGTGACTAAAGCAATATGTTCTCTCCAACAGAGTGTACTTAATATCATAACTGGTTAACTTCTTGGTCGAGTAGTAGATTGCTTGGTCTCTCTTCCCGGTTGCATCGTTGTCACGCCCCAACCTCGGGAGGCACGACCGGCGCTCAATTGAGTGAACCCGACTGAGCAAGCCTTTTTAGACACTCTCTACCCAACTCACTATGATCAAGAAACCATGCTTTCATTTAATTAAATAATAGGCAAGATCGTACATATAACATTGCTAGTTCATTTTATATTACCAATTTTAAACCATAGTTAAGTTTCCTAAACTTCATACAGTTACAGACTAAAGGAACAAGAGTCTAGAATTACAACACAGTTCAGTGACCCATCCAACACCCGTGCATAACCCACATAAACATCTACGGAGCCTCTAAAGATGCAAAAGACAGTTATGATAATATCGGCAACAAGGCCCAGGCTATACCTCAAAAGTGGTAGTTTATAACAAAAGATACACTGCATAACCCCTAGAAGGAAAAGGGGGCTCACCAAGGCTGTTGAGAGAAGGATGCACCGCTATCTACGATCGGCACTGTCTGCTATGGAACCACCTACATCCATTCAAAGATGTAGCGCCCCCAGCAAAAGGGACGTTAGTACCGTGTAATAGTACTACTATGTATAACTGAACACCATCTCATTAGAAAGAACTATTATACAAGAATAAAGAAATCATAAGGATCAACAAAAGCTTTAAACAATCACCACATCATCAAATAAAAGGGATCACATAGCTTTCACATAATTTCCATAGCTTTAGGTTGGGACATTTAATACTGTTGCATTATCATTCACAATACCACCGCTTTCTTGCGCGGAGTCCGATCACAATCCAATTGGCTTGGTTGCCTCATTTGATACATGTACCTCAGTCCCAATTTCATTCTCGCTTTCCGATTTCTATATCAGACAATACCACTATGTGTGCGGCATGGCGTCCGATCACGGCCCGATCGGCTAGACCGTCTTACCAAGACGTTTTTCCTTTTTCATCAATCATCTCATTTCAATCTTTATTTAACATATGTTAGTTCATCGGCACTTGGGGCCACAATTATCACATCATACTTGGCACTAGGCCACATTTCATAACTCAAACTCTTTTCTCCCACATTTCACACCATTTCCACTTTCAACATTAACCTTGCAATTTAAGATAATAGGCACATACAAGAGCAATTCAAGTTGTAAGCATAGAGAAGATTTCACATAGTTTGGCATAACAATCTCAATTTAAACTTGACTTGAAATCTAGGCATTTTAGCACATGGTTCACATTCTTCACACATCCTTAAATTACCAAAAATAGCATATTGGAAACATTGAGGCACACTTTTCACATATATTCTTGCAACACCAATTCATTTGAAATAACAAGCACTACGTCAATCAAATTTCAGAGCTTACAACACTTGCATGGACACCAAGGGAGCTCAATTTCTAAGAAGATGGGGGTTTTAGCCATACATACCTCAATAGAGCTTTCCTCAAATTCTTACAATAATTCCGGAACTCGTAGCAACTTCGATCTATTTTATGAGAATTACAAGTTGAACCAAAAATTAGAGGGATAATCAAAATTCTAGCTCATTTGGGCACATTATCAAGCACTATGTGTGCATTGTGATTTTTGGACCTTTTTGTGAGAGATTCTATCATCCTACACCCCATTTGTTACTTTTTTAGCTCACAACCTCCCCATACCCTTTTATCATTCATGCATGCAAGATAATCAATCCTTATACCCATGAACCCACTTGTTAATTACTCATTTTAGTAGGAATTTCGAAATCAAAGGTTAGGGCATTAGTTCTTACCTCTTATGATGAAGGCTTAGTAACTTTACATGATAATCTTCAAAGATTTGGGTAGAGACTTGGTGAGGATCACTTCCTCCCTCTAGAACTCTTTCTCTCACTCTAAATGTAGTAGAAAATAGCACAAGAGGGTCTAATGGGGTGTTTTTAATGAGATGGGGTCGAGTTTTAAAAGTTAGAAAATAGGAGTCCCGACTCAATCTGCGGTCGCATATGCGACCGCATAACTGATATGCGGCCCGGAAAAGGGACCACAAAAATGGCCCTCAAGACTTGAATAGTCTGCCTGGGTGTGCGACCAATATGCGGTCCGCAGAACTGCCGTCCGCAAAAATCTCAAGGAGGTTATGCGATGACTATGCGGCCTGCATAGTTATCCTCAAAATTAGCCAACATTCTGTCTCACTCTGCGGCAGTTATGCGGCCCGCATTGCTATTATGCGGCCGCATAATGGGCCGCACAAATGCGCTCTTCTGAAAAATATTTTTCCTTACATATTCTTAACTTGTCACTACGAGATTTTGGGTTTTTGAGTAAAAATTTCACGGGGCCTTACTCCCCCCCCCCC